>NC_056726.1:1614326324-1614518824 GCF_019279795.1 Protopterus annectens | reverse complement strand
ACACATGGGTTGACAAAACGTATGACATGTGTCACGACTCGGGGAGATTGGGCAGTGTGTACGGGTGTGTTCATACCCCAGTTGTGCTCACAGTAAGGATGAGTGCTGTAGAGGGCTGTCAGGTAGGGGAATCATGGGTATGCAGTCATAGGCCTAAGTGTGCAGGTGTTGGTTGGCAGAGACGTATTAGGCCCACCCTGTGGAAGTAATTAATATTCCTATGTGGGTATAGCAGATGCCCATACCTCCCAAACCTTAAGAGCACATCTACTGGATAGTCCGTAAACCATTGGGGGAACACAAAGGGACTATATCAGTGAACTGTACCCGATTATCATGGACATCTGTGATTACGAATCAGACTCTAACACAGTCCCAACTATACCCTTTTAGAACCAATGATATTAGGTGGACAGGTGGCAAAATACATGTAATGAATAATGACAACATGTATGAGTCATAAACAGCATGTACCTCGAAAAATGTGTATGAATACATATGCTCTGGGACTGTCAATGTGTCAGGTTAATAGTACCAATCATCTAAATGTGTCCCTGAGGGTGTTATGCAGTGTCCCTGATTCAGTGTTCATTCTCTCCCATTCGTATGTGAGGTCTGCCAGTGACAGAAAGCGCATATTCCGCCGATGATAGCATAATAGGTAGTGGTTACCACCTGTTCACCTTTACGAGGGACACTCCCCTTTGGCCAGTTGTGTCCTGCAAAATAAATGTTATTATGGCACATGGCCTGTAATTTAGGGCAAAGAATCCATATATTGTCTGTAGTGGTTGCATAAAATTATTATGTTGTATCTGAAACACCTAGATGTTATAGGAAACAGTATTAGCAACTATAATGCTACAAGAATAACTTTTGATTTAGGCAAACCGGTGAAGTAGTCAATTCTCTACTGGCTGTGGGTATATGTTGCCCTGCCAAATCTGACATCTCTACATATAGGTGCTATAGGGCTGCCACCTTTCAAAATGGCCAAAGTGGGAGCTGCTCCGTAGAAATGTCAGACGTACCAGGTCAGAACATACCTACAGCTGTGCATAGTACAGAACTATACTTATTACAGATGTACTAGGTGAGAACATACCTACAACCGTGCATAGTACAGAACTACATGTATTTGCACAAATCAAAGCTTCTTCTAGTAGCAGTGCACTTGCTTATACTACTTCACATAACATATAGAAGTGTCATATATACAATAACTGTTACATGCAACTATTACAGAAACGTCAAATATAATATTGTCCTGTAATCAGGACATCTGCTATGCCATCCACCTAAGGAGGGACTGTCCCATGCAAAGTGGGACAGGTGTTAATCCTAAATTCCTACCTCGCCCAATTTAAATGGTGGCAAACCAACAATAGGTATGCGGTAACATGACCCCGCAGACGGATGTGGGTCCCAAAACACATTTACATGTCTGCATTGCAGAGTATCAGTTCCCATGTATCAGCCAGATGGGAGCAGATTGTATGAGGAACACACATATAATATGATTAACTCACTGGACAGGCCGCCGATTCCGTACAGTCAAACACCATGCTGTTGCCTAATGGTCAGCCATACCCAATACTGTAGTCATGTAGTCCGATATACTAGGCATCACAAGGGATTGCGCCCACCCAGCATCAGTGACACATGCAAGCACCAATGTCAGTGCATGTGCAAGTGACGGAGCGAGTGGGTGTAAGCATGTTTGGCTACCAGTATGCGAGTATTGCACTGGTAAAGAAATGTGGAGGCTAACCAAGTGTAAGAAGCTGTAACCAGAGGTCAGCAGTGCTTAACACCATGCAAACCCACGCACAACCGCTCCCAACTGCTTCAATGTGCCTTACCCCCTCTGTATCCAATGGGCTTGTTCTGCCCATAAACAAATAACAGTCCTTTGCAAGTGTTGGTAGCAACACCCTGCACATACAGCTAATGTGAATTACCAATACACCATGGCAAATATACAGACAATAGACTGTACCACACACATACCATACAGCACAGTCATCCAACAGTATAGCAATGTACCGGCAGATATGTCCGGACCACTGGTGTTTGCAGACCTGGCCTTCTTGTGTTTACGTGTGTGAGCATGCCCAGTATGATCATTCCACATGTTGTCGACTGACATTGCCATCATACCTTCATGTATTTGAGCATGCCCAGTATGGCCAACTGCATGTGTTACATGTCCAGGTAGTCTGTACTGTGGTGCCAACCTCTGCATTGTACACTGACAGGTGGCATGCTGTGTCTGCTGGGTATCCATTGGTCATGTGGCATTGACTGTTGCTACATTTCTGCACAGCGTAGGGGGATATCTGACTGTATCCCCATTACTACACAGCACCGGGGGGGGGTACACCTGACTGTTGCTATATGTGTACGTTGGAAGGGGGGCACACCTGACACTTGCACACTTTTGCTACTACTGTACTGGTATGTTAGGTACTCCATTTCAGTGTGTAGACCTACTTATTGTGCTGGCTAGAGGCATACCAGTGTTCTCCAGATCTTAGCTTTAATTACCAACATATTAGTTTCAGACATCCTAGCCTTCACAACCTACATCCAAATGCCTGGCCTGCTGTAGTCTGTCTGTGTGGGTCTGTGGGGGGGGTCATCCATAGGGCATATTCAGAGGCCATAGTACAGCATATGCCTGTGTTGGTCTACACCTGTCCAGCTGGCTGAGACTTATGTGGGCTGTATGGGCACACATGATGCTCAGCCCATTACCCGCAGTGGGTTATGACACCTTGTGTACTACTGGCTACTATGGTGACCCCCATATGTGCTACAAAATTCATGGTGCCACTATGAATGTCTACTGCCTGCTGCCTTAACATTCGGCCACCAAATTCCCTTGCATGCTCTCATCCATACCATAGCTACAGGTACCAACACATTCTAATACAATTGCCAATTGGTAGGTTGATTGACTTACCTTGAGGGTGTGCCAGACCTTAGGATGGTGCTGGAGGGCTGCCTATGTCGGATGCACATAGTGCACTTCCTATATATGGCTGCGCACAGGTAGTGTCATGTTTGGCATCCCTTTTACTGTCTGTGCAAGTCAGAGAGGGTGACATTCCCTGGGTCCCTACTGTGTCAGTGCATATGCTATGCGTTGCCTCTTTGCCAAGGCCAGGTTATAATGGGCATGCCTCCTTCTGCCTACTGGGTCCGGCTCAGGTTGTTCCTCCTCCGAGTCACTCTGTGCCTGTACAGGCCTTGGCATTGGTGGGGGGGGGCTGTGTGACCCTGCCCCATGCTGTTCCTGTTGCAGCTGTTTTGGCAGGATCATATTGTGTAGCATAGCACATACCCTAACAATTTGGGTGCATGTAGCTGGTGAATAATGCAAGGCTCTACTGGATCTGTCCAGACACTGGAACCGTGACCTGAGCATCCCAAACACATGCTGTATTATATGTCTGGCCTGTGTGTGTGCCTCATTGCAATGTCATTGTTCAGGTATGTGTGCATTTCTGATGGGTGTCATCAGCCACGGCTCCAGTGGGTACCCAGCATCACCCACTAGGTGTCTGTAAGGGATGTCCATATTGACAAAGCTATGGTACAGCTGCATCAGATGCCATATATCAGAATCATCATAGCTTCCTGGGCAGCCAGCACACACATTCAGTATAATGCCCTGGGCATTGCATACGACCTGGCAGTTGATGGAGGGGATGTCCCTGCGGTTAATGTAGGCCCTACCCTGCTCACCGGCTAGTGCTTTGATGTGTACATGCATGCAGGCTATAGCACCCACTACCCCTGGGTAGTCTGCCATTTGGTGGAAGAGACGCATATTGCTGGTCAACACCTCACTTGTGTTGTGGAAATGTACGTGCTCACTGGCATGTGGTGACAGGGCACCCATGAACTGGTGGAATACCCTGGATGCAGATGCCTGTGAGATCCCCATGATATCCCCAGTTGTGCCTTGGAAGGTACCTGTGGCTAGTATACCTAGGTCTACACATACCTTGGTATCCACTGAGATGGGTTCCCCTCGGCCTGTTCAATGTGTCAGGTGTGGCTGGCACAGCTCAACAATCTGCTGTAGGAGTTCTCTGCCCACCCCATAGCGCTCCACTATATCCAGCTCATGTAGCCCCCGGTAGGTTACCCTGGGTCTGTACAGTCTTATCTGTCTCCTCACTGAGGGTTGTTCAGCAGCATTCACAACCTCACCACCCTCAGTCTCCTGCACATGTTGGTCTATGTTGCCTGCTGCAGCCCTTCTCATTTCGTAGGATTGTTTGTTAAAATTTCCCCGCATGTATACACCAGTGGTATAGAGTGTGGAAAAATCTGAGGGCGTGGTGCTTGCTCACTTTATCGTGGTATTCTGCGCCGGGCTGGTCTGCTGAGCCTGTAATTTGCTGATTCTGATAAATATCACCTGTTTACCCAGCTTGTTCACCTTGATTACTCTCCTACTGCTGTTGTCCCTCCCAATTGCACTAGGCAGGTATAGACACACCCCTAACTTAGGCGTGCTAAGCTAAGAGCAATCCCGAGACACTGGGCTCCAATGTACATACAGTATGCCTGACACTCCATCCCCCCGTGCATTCACCTATATTCGAGTACTGCACCCGGCTATCTATACACATACACTCTTGGGACCTGCATCACACCCTGGGGATAAACGGGATTCACTATTTTCCAACTCGTTTGCATAGTATTGTCTTCTAATGCATAGTTACATGAACCATACTGAGCCTCCCCAAAAATACCCACTGCTTACTATCGCGCAGACCCACACACAACTGGTTAAAAGTGCCTTACTATCACCGTATTCAATGTCCCTTGTTCTTCCCAGCAACAAAACAACCGTCCTCTGCACCTCTCGAAACCGGGTCTCTGCACACCACAGACGATGTGCTTTACCACTAAGCCATGGCAGATATACATACATCTGAGGTTATCACGTACAAATCATCCAGCACAGGCATTCAACAGTATAGGACATGTATTCCATCATGTAGATTTATGTGTGCTAATGCCCACATATATATATATATATATATATATATATATATATATATATATATATATATATATAGATATGTAGATATATATAGATATATATATATATATATATATATATATACATATGTATATATCTATATCTATATATATTATATATATATATATATATATATATATATATATATAAACATATGTATATATCTACATATATATATATAGATATATATAGATATACAGATACATATACAAATATAGAATATATATCTGAACAGCGGACCACGTGACACCAAAGCATTAGATAAGAATGAAAAGGAAACTACATGCACCTCCTGCATTATGTACTGGTGTTAATATCAAGGCAAGTGTGTTTCTGTGTGTCACACGGGTTCAGACTGTATTAAGGGTAAGATTAGGGCTGCTGACATTACTCACCAGACCTATTGCCGAATGTATGTGTATGTCTTGCCAACTCAGTCTCTTGGCCGATTGTGACATTTATGGCCACTATATTGGAAAACAACAAAATACGCTCCTCAACACATCCAGTAGCTAGTCACTCACAGACACCAACACATAGCATATGACTGTCAAACACACACACCTGTCATGCCTTGGAATAGAAAACCTACCTGTCTTTTCTATCACACTACAGCATTACACAGTTACAGAACACGCTACCGAGATTACGGAGACATATCACTCCCAGAGGTGTACTTCTAGGTGGGTGACGTCATCAGCAATGGCAAAGTCGGTGATAGGGATTGTATGGAGTGTGAGCAGTCTAAAAGCATTATTCTGTCCCCAAACAAACGGAGATACACACACACACAGTTGGCATTGCTGGGATTAGAACACCAACCTAATTACCATATCACATTACAACATTACGCAGTTACAGAATGCACTACTGAGATTCCTGGGACACAGCATTCCCAGAGGTGTATTTGTAGATGGGTGACATCATCGGCCATGCTAACGGTGGGTATAAGAAATTATAGAATGTGAGAAGTATAAAGGTATTCCTCAGTCCTCAGGCGAATGGGGGAGACACACACACACACACACACACACACACACACACACACACACACACACACACACACAGCAAGTGTGGGAGTAGAACACCAACCTAACTTCTTTATTACACTACAGCATTACGCAGTTACAGAACATGCTACCGAGATTACTGAGACAAAGCTCTCCCAGAGGTGTATTTGTAGATGGGTGACATCATCGGCCTTGCTAACAGTGGGTATAAGAAATGTATGGAGTGTGGCCAGTCTAAAAGCAATTTAGAGTCCACTGGCAAACGGGGACAGACATACACACATGCAAGTGTTGGGTATGGAATACCTGCCTATTTACAGATTACTATTACAATACTACATATATACGAATCGCACCACACAGACTACACATGTCAAGGCTGTCATTATGACCATCTTGGAATGCGGACATCAACAGGGATGCTGGCAGTTAAGATGTACATACCTGTGAACCTGTGTGTTTAAAGTATGAATCCATCCTGACCTGGAGTATGCTATCTGTGGAATGGACGACTACTACTACTATACAGGGTTACAATGGCCATGCCCATACACAGAGGCGCATAACCAACACAAGATGTCACTGGGCATGCTCACACACTTAGTAGCACAGGGCTGTTCAGAATGCACTGTGTCCATCTACACAAGGATATATTGGGAATGCTCATACACTTAGTAGCACAGGGCTGTTCAGAATGCACTATGTGTCCATCTACACAAGGATATACTGGGCATGCTCATACACTTAATAGCACAGGGGGCATGCTCACACACTTAGTAGCACAAGGCTGGTTGGAAAACACTACTATGTGTCCATCTACATAAGGATATACTGGGCATGCTCATACTCCTAGTAGCACAGGGCTGACTGGGATGCACTCTGATGCTAAACATGGAGGGCCACAGTGGCCATGCTATTACAGGTAGATGTAAATAACACATTGTAATGGGCTCTGGTGTTGGTAGTTGTCATTGTTAGTGGAAACGATGCTCTACATATATTTGACACCAGTCTTTAGCAAATCAGCTGTCATTCTGGGTTGACATGGCTGACAGTAGGTAGGCCTTTGACACATATCACATGCATCCATGATACAAGGGAGTGTGGATATTACCCAAGTCGCATCCGCCCACACAGTGCCATTCCAAGGCAAATGTCCTAAACACAGATTAACTCCCATACACCTACAGGACAACTGCATTGTTTTCTTATGCTAACCAGTGCTAGATGTGTAGAGTCCATATTCACAGCTGGCCACTGTAGATCCAACAATGGGGACTACTGACATCTGTGCAGTGAGGAACACCTGGCTGATGTCTCTGTAGTGCACAATAGCACTACCACCATATACCTCAGAACCTAGCATTACCACCATATACCTCAGAACCAGACATGTGAGCCATAACACAGGTATGGACCGCTCCAGGTGATGTACCCACATACATAAAGGCCACTCACATGTACTGACCGGTCCCCCCATGAAAGGCATCACAGATGAGCCATATGCAGGACACAGTGTCACATGCTGCATTCTAGGATGTAAACTGCAGACACCACCATGCCCTCAGACCACCACCATGCAACCATACATGTTGTATGACAGATGAGTACGCCACCATGTGACCCTTGACCTGTGTACTGTACTAAGCTCTACATCAGCTGTAGACAGTACACATGTACTGCCACAGTTGCATGATATGTTATGCAATGCAATGATACCACTGTCTGTGACCAGGTCAGCTGTACACATACCAAAGGCCCTCAGTACTGTCCACCATTAGCAGATGTCTGTTGCTGTACACCAGTACTCACCCTCATGTATGGATATGCCATACATGTACCTACCCTGGGTATGTACATGCCACACACACAACATACCTGTAAATAGCATAGCTGTTGTAGTCCTTTGTGCAAACAGGTGGCTACAGCCATTACACACATGCACATGGAATGTAGGTCCATGGCTGCTGAATGCTAAAAGTACATAAGGTGTGATATCAATGTTGACAGAGGTAACATCCCCTCTGTACTGGTCACCCATCATATCATACAACAGTCCATGTGTCATGTATGTTATTACACATATCCGCCAATTGCAATGCCTACAAACATGACCAAATGTCAGGATTGTAGGACCTACACACCTGTACACATAGTGTTGTGCATTCAGATAACATGCGTGTGCAGTTGCTGAAGTATGCAGGTGATGCGTATCCTAGTACATCATGCAGCTGCAATGCAGCGTCAATATTGCCAACTGTATATGGTGATATGCTGAATATACAGAAAGATGTACCACAGGTATGGACAGATGTGTTGAAATAACTAAGTGGTGGGGTATCTTTGCAGGTGGATGTTTGCTGTGGACAGCCCACAGGTGTGTCACAAGCGGTGAGGTTTTACAGTTCACGGTGTCCAGCCACGGACATGTGACCTGTGCCTGCCAGGGGTTGCACGGGCACTACCAGACAAGGTGCAGATTGGGTACTGGCTGATGTCACTAGTCCACTGGAACCGTGTCCTTGTTCAGACTGTCCTGGGCCACGTGCACGTGGCCTGCTGTGTCGTGGTGTGGACAGCACAGCACCAGATGCACTGCTGCTGCCACCGCCACTATGGGAGCGGGCATGTGAGGTAGCTTGTACACGTAGACCTGACACAGGTGATGTAGCAGGCCTACGTCCAAGTGCCCGATGCCTCACTCCTATCAGATGTTCCAACAAAGACAGCTCATGCTCGTGGATTGTCATGCCATGGTCAAGGACTCCAACCATGTCACCCAACCATCTATCCAAAGCATCAGCAATCTGCTGTTGAGCATTTACCATTGCCTGGTTTCTGTTGTTTAAAGAATGGACAGCAGCCCTCTGTAGCATCTGATCTTCTCGGTTGTGCCATTCAGCACATGCCTGTGCCACCATTACAGCCTGAAACATGAGTCTGGTGACACCAGCTGCTGTGATCTGTCATGCAGGAGCATGTTGGCCAGAGGTCCTCCTATGAGCAGCACTGGCCACGTGCCTGTGTGGGGCACCACCAGTAATTTGGCTGACACCATGGTGTGCAGGCACACCTTCCATAGCCCCCACACTTTCCTGTTCCAAGCTACCCCATGCCAACTGTCCTTCCTCTATGGCCACTGCTGATGAGGTATGTGCAGGTATGGGATATGTGTGCGGGGATGAGGTAAATATAGATGGAATGGCAACCAATGGCACAGTTTCAGCCCCTGGCAACTCTGCCTGTGACCCAATCATATGTTCATCATCACTGCTAGAGTCTGTGGGGACACTAACATCTGATGTACCACAGGAGGGCAATGCACCTACATCACCTGTGAGGGTGGACAAGAACTGTACATTATAATCTATACAATAGACACACACACGCATGTGATATGACAGAAGGCATGAAACATGCATGTGATGTGGCAGACGGCATGCAGTGCAGACCATAATAGTGGTAGTTATCATACATACCTAGGTTGCACAAGCCATGCATGTGTGATAGCAGATGGCATGCAAATTACACAATCATAGTAGTGGTTAGCATACATCCCTGTGTTACACCATGTGGACCAGCATAGGTTAACAGTACACCTGCCTGATGTGTGGCATATAACCTTGATAATCACATGCAGAATGACATGTGATCTGCTGACGTGTGCAAAGACATGCATACATGTTTAACACAATGGTGCCCTGTCGAATAGACAGTGGGGCAATGGTGTACCGATTCAGTGTTGTCTGTCCACCCTACAGATATACTGCAAATTTAGCTGATGTGCATGACCATTGCAGGGAATCATGAGGAGTATCTAGTGCTATACAGTGTGAGTTACAGACAGGGTTCATAGCCATAACTGTGTTCAGATACAATACATATATACTGTGGAATGTGACTCACATCACTGAGGTATATGCACACTAAACCATGATGTGGAAGTTGTGACACAAGTCACTGATGAGCATACGGATGACACCCCTGCACATCTGCAACCATATTGCTGTAGCCTGGCAGCTATGGGCAGACATGGTGAACACATCACTACACCATGTCCCACATGACATCTGTGTACCACACACATACACACACATACTCACGAGGAGCTAGTATGGCATTTATGTCAATCACCAGCAACGGGAATGTACTGTATCTGTGGCCTGATGTGGATACTGTACAGGTAACTGCTGTCATGTTGCAACACCCTCAAGATGTTCAGCACATCCTATGTGGTGGATTGATGTTACATCTACAAAAGATGTGCACAGGCCTGTAGGATGTCTAGCGTTCCACATCTACATTATGACCATTATACAAAGGCCATGGCTGAACCATGTGTAGCCATTGTATGACAGGGTGTACACACAAGCACAACACTTCTAGCATGTGTGTTGCTCCATGTCTCTGGCCATCCTCCATGGCCATGTGTGTACATGTGTTGTCCAAATTATAGGGATGGGCGTCTATTGCACATGTCTGTGTTGTCCCATATGACATATATGCTCCACTGACAACAGGGTTATGCAGATAAAGGGTGGTATGTGGGATATGTTTTCAGGTTAGGTAGGCAGTGTAGCAGCCAGGCCAATAGATGTCATGGACATGTCAAAATAGCACATCATATTGTGTGACATTCATACCAGGGCTATGATCCACACTGGTGAAACCTGTGTGCTGGCCATACTCCAGCCCACTGTGTAGTACTGCTTGTATTCACCACATGTGTAGATCAGATCTGTTGTATGTTCCTAAAGTGAACAGCACCTCCACCATTGTATGCACAGCTGTCAACACATCTGGCAATAAAGTTTGTGAGGATTCATGTCGGTGATATGATTCACATAGTTTGCATGTTTGGCACATGGATAGTCATTGTGATGCATTGCAAGTCTGACCTGTATATTGTGACAGGACCATACATTATGTGTACATGTTGTGTATGGCCACATGGCAGATAGATTTGTGCATTATGGTTCCTGATAAATAATAACACTCTCACCTGTAATGGGCTGCTGTCACCGCGGAATGCCAGAGGTACCTAAATAGGAGTAACACAGCAGTATGAGCATAATCCACCCCTGTATAAAGGCTACAGGGAGCAATGTGCATAACACATCCACCAGTACATTAGACTATACTATGGTGTATGCACATGTGTGCATACACAGAGTAGCATACTATAGTATGCGGCATGTGTGTATACATGCCTTGCATATGATGATACATTACATATTGTACAGTGACACATGCAACTATATGGAATATAGTTGTTATAGGTGCAGTACTGACTTACCAGACAACTCCAGGCTCAGTGGTTGAGAGACACCCACCTCCACAATATCGGTTAAGGCTTGTGGATGTGGTTCTGCAGGTGTCCCCAGGTTGGCCAGTAGCTCCTCGGTATGTGTGAGTGGGGGCTGGGTTGGTGGTCCACCACCTGTTGCACCTTGTTACCTGGTGATTGCATTTGCATGCTGTTTTTCCCATCTAATGAGGTCTGTACAGTTTCTGCACACCTGCTGGTATGTGCAGTTGTGGCCACCCACATCATTAATCCTCCTGCGAAGTTCCATCCACAGGGCATCCGGCTGCTGTGCATCCTGTGGCACATGGCTGAACAGGATGTCGTGATTATCGAGTAGGTGTGGGATGAAAGCCTCATCCTCCAAGCGTGTAAAAGGGGGAAGCCTTGCACACGGCATACCTGGAAGACATAATGATGAAGACAGATCATAGTACCTCAGAGACATACAGAGCTACAGCTGAACATACATGTGTATCGCATTACTTCAGTTTAAATAGTTGTATTTGCAAACCTACATGACACTGAAGTGTTTGTGTCACACACATGTGACACTCAATGTTGAGTGTATAGTATCATTATATATGTGTGTGTGTCACCTGATTACATTACTCATACTCCATGTGGTTGCTGACTTAATGTGGACATGTCTGTTTGCCTGTACTGGTGTTCCTACCTATCAGCACATGGTTGGGTGTGTCCACATTAATGCATTTGACCTTGATGCAGTGTATATGTCACATATAAGGACTTACACTGCCTTAACAGACATGACCTGTGACCCTGCAGACATGCTCACATAAGGTTTTACATGTATGTGTTCTGCCATATACATCTACACGGCACTGTACAGCAATTCAACATCCTGCCATGTATCACCTGTGTTGCACAGGTGATACACATGGGACACTGGCTAGCCAGATGGTATTTGTAGGGATGGATATCAACTATGGCATGTACAGTCAAAGTCAACTAGTGGGCTATATGCCATGGGCCATGTATGCATCTAGGATGAAAGGTTACCTGGCAGTAGCTGACAGGTGGGTCTGTGGGGCCAGGTGGAGCAGTGCCACATTACTGATCCACAGTGTTAAGGATACATATCAACAAACCAAGGAAATGTAGACACACTGTAAAAGAGATGAGATACATGAAACTCCTCCGTCCCTCGAGAACACCAAAATAAAACTCTAAGTCGCCAAAATGTAAAACGAACAAAATTTATTAGGTTTAAGCTTCTCCCAAGCTTTTCATTGGTTACAGTACACCAACTTCCTCAAAAATCTCCCAGCTGCAAGACAGGTTTCCGAGGACCCCAGTCTCTGCTACCATGAAACACCAAATCAAAACACACTAATCCGATCATAAACTGTACAGGTAGAACAGTGCAAGCGTTACTATAACTCCATCATTCGCCCAACAGTCACTTCGCACCTGGCTGCTTCTGTTAGAGGATGGACGCAATGCACGAGCCACTGCTCTGTTGCTGACAACACAGATCCTCTTGCCTGCTGCAGCGACATTTCGCTGTTCTACCTGTATGGTTTATGATCGGATTAGTGTGTTCTGATTCACAGTTTCATGGTAGCAGAGTCTGGGATCCTCAGAAACATGGCATGCAACTGGGAGTTTTCTGAGGAAGTTGGAGTATTGTAACTGATGAAAAGCTTGGGAGAAGCTTAAACCTAATAAATTTTGTTCGTTTTACATTTTGGCGACTTGGAGTTTTATTTTGGTGTTCTTGAGGGACAGAGGAGTTTTGTGCATCTCATCTCTTTTAAGGATACATATACCATGCATTACCATGCAGTCATCACTCCATGTCTGAGAGGGGAGCGATGTGCAGCTTTGATGGATAGGAATGCATAGTATGGCAAGACTATGTCAAGTGTATGGGACAAGGATCTGTCCAACATGTGGTAGGTGGATGTCCATGAAGTATATGTTCGAGATCAGGATGAGTACGTGTAGCATGTCTGACATCACTGGGTTGGACATGGATTTATTCAGGGTATGCATCATCCTACATAGTGGAGATGGGGAATGGGAAGGCTGGTGTAGGCCATCTGCACATGGCCAATACCCCTTAAAGGAAATATGTGATCTGATTTGGGTCACTTGAGTGGTCTGTATGGCTGGACAATGATCTCTATATTCATGAATGGCACCTTATTATTATTAGGGTTGCCACATATGACTCCCTGATGGGTGTGGTGATGTAGCTATCACAGGAAAGACAACTGCGCAGCTGCATACCTCACACACAAGTGTCGATTATGATGACCACTGCCTAGGTGGTAGGTCATGGGTACAGGGTTATTAACATAGGTGTGACAATGCGAGTCAGCTATAGCTCCTAGGTCATAGTCATTTGCATACTTCAATAGGCAGATGCCTTCTATTTGTCTGTGAGGTATGGACTACAATGAGGGGGAATAGAATTCATTAACCCTGACATACTGTAGCTGCCACTGGTGTGATGATCACGTATTATTCAGACACCTTCTGTAGTGTTGTTTCTGCCAGCAGTCCTGTTGCTAAACACTCCTGTGACATAGGAATGTACATCTAGTATACCGAGTGTAGGTGGTACACAGTATGGGTGATGATGTCCTATGACCTAGCAAGGTTATGATATGTAGTGTGACATCATCCATACTGTCATCTACATCTGTACTCCTGACATCACTTAAGTGATCAAGGTTCATGGCCTTCCAGACCAGACTCAGCAGGGTAATAGTGTAGTACTTCCCATTATCAGTGGTATCTCCCCCTTTGTTGGGTTGTGATACCTGTTGGTGTGCAACATTCAGTGTATACACAACCTGACATGGAGCTATGTTTTACATGATGTGTACATGGAGAGCATCTTGTTTTGCCATATGTGTATGATACAACCTGTGATGTGGGCAGGTCCCATGCAGACTGAGTGCAGCTTGTACCTGCATAGTTGTGGATACAGGGGCCCTGTGGTGTACATGGATATATGCTTGTGTACCTATTGGGGGGAGGGGGCCATGTTTTTATATTGTCCAAAACCCTATCTGGATTGCTTATTCATGCTAAGCACTTGTTCAGGACTTGTAAACAGTATGTAAGCTAATGATTACTATAGCACTCAATCTTCCACATCACCTACAGGTAAGGGTGAACAGGTTTTGTACATACTTTTCTCACTTACATAGAGTAATGTAGCTGTTGTATTCACTTTCCTCAATTATCTAGGTGAATGTAGTTCTATATTCAGGCATGTCCAAGAGTCAACTGCCAGTGTTCTCACCTGTCTATCTGATGAATCTGGACATCTTGAGGCAATGTACACATTGCCTCATGTACACAGACAAGCCTATCCGCCTACCACCCAACACTACAGCCTGTGAGAGATGCATTCATCTAGCCAAACTGGAGGTAAAGGTCTCTCCAACCAAGTCTGAGCCTGACTGTCATGTGGAAAAGGTACACAGTCGCACAACACCACACTCTTCACATAAGCCTCACTGTATCTACCCCACCATTAACTGGGAAAACTACTTGTGTACCAACATATTAGCTCAACGGTTTTTGGAATTCATAAACACCAATGCCCTGACTCAACATATCCACACACCCACCAGGGGCAACAATATCCTAGACCTTGTCATTACCAGCATGAGTGACTGGTGATCCACACGTGAAGCCAACTCCTTGTTGGTCTGATCAGACCATGTGCTGAACACCGTTGATATCCACATCCCGCACCTACCCCCCATTAAGCGAACCACAGTATAATATGTATACAAGGCCAACTACATGCTTCTTAAGGCAGACATGGTGGACATCATGACACCCATGCAGATGGACAGTACTGTTACAACTGCTGAATCCTATGCAAATGCACTCTATAAGAACTTACAGGAGTACATGGCTTGTGCTATCCCAAACAGAACCAGGACGCTATACTCATAATTAACTAAACCACTCTGGTGGTCCCCTGCCATAAACATATTGTACTACAGGAGGAAGACACTGTTACAAATGAGAGTACAATACCATGCGTGGAGGAGATCCCTGGCCAGCCTCAGTAAGAAGGTGAGATCCCTTATACGATCCTCCAAAGCTTGCTATGAAAACTTTAACACAACTAATACCAACAACAACCACAGAGCCTCGATGTCAACAACCAGATCTGCTCTGAGTTACAGCACAAAGGCACAAACATTACAGAAACAATGGATATTGGCAACATCCTGGCAGATCCCTCTCAAAGCTGCACACTCTGATGGCAATATCACAGCATCCATGGGAATGGACAACATCCCAGGCTGCATTTTACAAGTGCTTCAGATCGTACAGTCTCCTCACCTACGCACCATGTTCAATAACAGCCTCACATCGGGCATAGTTCCCCCTGAATGGTGCACAGCAACAGTTATCCCACTCCACAAAGGTGGTGCCACAACGGACCATGGGACCTATTTCCCTATAAACCTAATTAGCCTGGTCTGCAAGGCTATGGTGCACATCATGGATCACTGTCAGAGACATTGGGTACCTCCCAACCTTTGACTCCTCCCTGTTTGGCATTGTTAAGGCCGGACCATGCCTCCTAAACCTGGTGGGCTTCTTAGAGACGGTTACAAAGGCATTAGATGAGGGTAAGGAGGTCCACACAGCCTACCTAGATCTCTCATAGGCTTTCAACACCATTACTCCTTCTGGTATTATCAACATACTCATCCGCCTGAACATTAACCCCTACATCATGTGATGGTTTGCAAAGTGGCTCACGGACAGAACACACACAGTAGGAGTTGCATACCCTAGGTCCGACTGTATACCAGTTACAACTGCCATGCCCCAGGGCTCAGTCCTAAAACCCCTCATGTTCGGTATATACTTCTCTGACGTACAGACAAGCACAGGAGGGCTTTGGCTGAAAAGGTTTGCTGACGACTGCAAACTAGGGGACATAATTGTTTCCCCAGCTGTTACAGACACCCTTTGGAAGGGTCGCACTGAGATGGATACCTGGTGTTAATATCATGGTGTCAAGCTGAATACCTAAAAGTGCATAGTCATCCCCTTTGGATATAACTAATTACCCATGGACTACCACACAGGTGCTAGTCACCTACATACAAAAAAGGTATTACGGGATTCAGAAACACCAGAAGATAGCAATCTCTCCTTCGATACCCATAATGACAAAGTGGTTAGAATATCCTTCTACATAGCCCCCCCCTAATCTCTAATGGGTTCGCATCCAAATCAGAGGGGCCATTGTGACTCTACACATGTCATATCAGACCCATTAAAGGATACAACACCCCATTTGGGATATACCTTACAAGATAACTGAAACAGCTTGGAAGACTACACCAGTACCACACCAAGAGGATTACTGACATCAAACAGATGACCTATGCAGCCCAACCTACGAAACTCCAGCTGTACTCAGTTGCATACCGCATACTCACAGGTGATCTCTGCTTGACATACAAGGCCCATGTCCAACCCTGTATTGCTGGATATGCTCCACCTAAACAGAAGCCCCTGAGAGCCACATGCTCTAGGGATATACACTTAACCATAATGATGAGTAGAACGTGCTGAATGGATAGATTCATAACCCAGACACTGACTATGCTTTGGAACATGATTCCAATGTAAATCAGGCAGGGCCCCTCACAAGCACTCTTCAAGGGAAATGTTGCATGTGGATAGGAGACAGACATGTACCTGAGGATCACTGCAGTGGCTCTGCTGGACAGAGGCACAGGGAACTATTGGCTCTGCCGTTCAGAGGCGCAGGGAACCAACCTATGGGGGTGGCGAAAGACAACACACGCTAGCTAGGCTTACAGATACCCTTGGTAAGACAGCCTAGTACCTACCTTTGCACATATTACATGTCTTATGTGCATGGAGAGTTAAATAGCTCTTCCATTTTGCTTTGCTAACATGCCAATAAACTGTCGGCTCAACAAAAGACATATGTATCCTGTTATTGTGTATTGTAAATGCTGACTGACATAAACAATGTTTACCTACCATTACAGTAATGCTATGTAGCTTGTAATACATATCTGCCTACAATACTGTACATTACACAGTTATTGGCACAATATCTCACAATGCAAAACATACTTGCACAGTGGCCCAACCTTCCACGTGTTATTATCTGTATTACACCCATACATATGGCTACAGTTACAATATATCAGCATATACTATCCCCTGTTATAGCACATACTTGTTGGACCAACCCTGCCACTGACGTCAGCTGGTGAGGAGTATTTCTGTTCAAAGCCCTTATATAGCATCCCTTGTGGTGTATGCAGTGTTTGCCTTGTGACCTACAGCAGTACACACAAATACTATAAGCGTGACTATGCTCAACAATACATCACTACACGATAACTGTTTCCACTATATATGGATAGCGTGCACTTTAAATACTACAGAATAGTACTACATACACAGACATACTGACTGTTCTACATACCTTATTAGTAACCCGATGTATCGTTAGTTGATTCAATCCTTTTCGGTTTGTGTTTCAATGTTCTTTGTAACGTTCCGCTGGTATATACGGATGGCTTGAATGTGTGATAACACATCCTTTTCTAGTTACATATTGGTAACATTTGGTATCCTGTCCACCAATTGCTGTTCCAAAGTAGTTAATTGGATGCACATCAGCTGTGCAGCTACTCCATTAGCCAATACCATGGCAACAGTGGCATAGGGGTTGTCCATTCGCCTTACTTTCCAGGGAGATGGCCTAGATGTGTTATTGCGATATATTTCAACAGCTATATGGAGACACACAGAGATATATTATCTTCATGATTCCCGTGGACTGTGTGTAATGGCTAGATGATTTAGTTCTACATGTGAGTACAGCTGTTATATTTCGGAACAGTGCTACTTATGCAGGGTTTGTTTGTACCTGATACTTCTGCAGATGTTTAAGTCTGGCAAGGATGTTTGGCCAGCTCAAGGCCGTATGGCTATGCATGAACTGCTATGTGGTGTACAGTGTGCTCACCAGACATCCTTGATTTGGTGTACAAGTGTAGCATACTGTGCTGTTAATCGCTAATTGCTAACACTTCCCGGTGTATGCACAACCCTCTGAAACGGGATTAGTGCAAACAAACCTTATTACATCAGCAGCTGTTCCATTGTTTAACAGCCGCTATTTCACTTAGAGACATGTTAATGTGTCTTTGACAAGGATTGTTAAGGCTTCTGCAGATGTCGTACAGTGTGTGAATGATTTCTGATATTATTACAGTTTGTATTGTAATATGTCTGGGTGTGGGGGTGATGTTGGCGGGTGTAATTAGCAAATGCAGGTGTGTAGGGACTGCTTTTATACATAACAGCTTTGTGCATGAGGGTTCCTTCCCTATTTGAGCACCTATCCTTTTGTGAACTAATGCAATGGTAATTGCAGGCTGATTGATTAAGGCACTGTTATGTGGTTCCTGTATATCATGCAGGTGATGTTAGTCCTTGAATCCCTTCGGTAATACATCTGAATGTAATAACGTGTTGCTACATGATAGCTGTGTATTTCTGTCATAGGTATTTGCAGTCATCGTAGCTGTGTTGGTGACTGACTCTCTTTGGATAGGGTTGCCACCTTTACATATGTCCATAGTGGGTCCTTTTCGGGACACACATCTGATTTTACAGGCCAACACAAACCCACGGACAGTACAAGGGATAGAACTTTCCTTTCTTGCCAAATTATAAGCTTATTCTTGTAGACGTTTAGTAGCTTATCCTGTTTCCTGTACCATGCAGGTACTTTAGATACAGAAATAACTACTGTATGCAACTATTACAGTACATATGAGACATAATTATGTCCTACAATCCCAGGACATTTGCCACTTTTAATATATTTGGTCAGGACACAACCACCAAAGAGGCAGTGTCCCTCGCAAAGTGGAACAGGTGGTAACACTATCATTGGCTCATGTCCATAGCACATATTTGTAATGGTGTATAGGCATATACTCACCATATCCTTTGTTCATAAAGGTTGGTAGTGGCGGAATGTGTGATTGCTATGGTCTATGTTATACACATATGTGAACACTTCAACCGCTGTATACGGGAGATCTACAGAATTCTGAAACCACAGTGTTCTGATGCACACAGTCCCGGGAACAGACTCCCATACCCCACATTACCGACATTGACAGTAAATCATGAAGGTAACACGAACATGGTACACACACATGCACACACAGACACACTACTACCCAACACATCCAAACAAACCCTCCTACACTACATATGAGCAGGTGGCCAAGCCCCCCTACACACCCCATGTAGGTGTCTGCGCCCCACACACCACCCACTATTTTAATATTCTACATCCTAGGTCGCGCAAACAGATGCACAAAGCTAACCCACAACCACACATTACAGTCCCCCAACACACACCACACACAGGACACACACTTACACACACTACAGCCCTAAGAAACACACGTACACACAGTAACCTACCCAAACCGCAACACCAGAAGCACTGACTAACTGTCCATTAACACTGTGAGATTAAACCTCGCACATCTGGTGTTTCGCACCATGTTCTTTGGACCTTAAGCTCGGGATTACATGCCGGTATGTAACGTAGTCAGTATGTGGTAGTGGTATCCCATTTATATGTGCCTCCATGGTTATGTAGATGTTGTTAACCCATCTATATATCTACATATATGTATATATCCCCATCGACATATCTCGCTCTCTCTCTCCTCTCTCCCTCTCTCTCTCTATATATATATATATATATGATTGTGTATATATATATATATATATATATATATATATATATATATATATATATATATATATATATATATATGATATCTTACCTCTGAGCAGGCACTGGTAGTGCAAGGGTGATGAATGCACATTTCAGCGGTTGTGTGTTCCACATGTTTATTATTCTGTGGAGAACTACCTTTGTATGCAAGCTGTGTTTAAGGTATACTATGTAACATGTACACATCTGTGAAGATTCTTGTCAGGATACTCCCATTAGTTGGAAACACATCCCCTGATTACATTATACAAAACCCCTCACTAACACTCTGGGGAATCCTTGCAGAGTGGGTGGTGAACAGTAGCTACACCCCAGGGAAATCTTGTAGAGGGGGTTGTTAGATTTGAACAGACACAGAAACTTAGGGCCCCCTTGGGGCCCCCCCTATTACATAACCAAAAAACCCTAACACTGGATCTTTAAAATGGGTAGACTTACCGGCCAAAAGGGGTTGTCAAAGGAGGGGATATGTGGTGAAAAGAGACCATTTCATGAAAAACGGGGTTGGTGTCCTCCATGTTTCTTGGGGTAAAGGGTTGCCATGGTGCCTAACTGTCAGGTTTGAAATTCCCCCTTTTTCCAAGGGATATACCAGGGGTCCTATGGGGGCACAGGGGGCATTTTGACCCCCGTGTGTGGGTTCCTTCAAAGGTTTTTTTGGTGTGAGGTTAATTTTTCCCTCTGAGTGTTTCCCGGTCAATTTTTTGTGGGAAAACATTTGGGCCCCAACCTGGAATACTGCAACTCCCCAATTGCAAACCTGCTGTGTTTTCCTTCCCAAAACCCCCTTTAGTTCCCTTTTTTGTTTGCCCCAATTTTTTCTTTCAGGCTGTGTGTGCATTTTTTATGGGATTTCCCCCGGGTTTCCTGAAGCCGCACCCCACCAGGTGGCCAATGGGATTTTCCCCCCCCAAAACCTGTCATGTGACTGCCGTGTGGGGTCATGCTTCCAGGCTGTGGTCCCTTTTTGGGATTCACATCCGGCAGTTTATGGAGGAAACCCGTGGTTTTTGAGCCCCCTGCCACCTGGTACAAATGTGAGGCATGCAGATTGAAATGGTAGTCCAACTGGGGGAAAACCAAATTTCTGGCCAATCCTCCTGCATTAGGGAAAGGATTCCCTTTTTAAAAGGCTCCGGAAAGGTGGGACCCCATGTGATGTGTGAGATCCCCAGTACCCCGTTTCCAAAGGTTGGGCATATTCTGCACCTTCCTTTTTCCCCGGAAGGGTTTTGTTCTTTGGCTTGGGCATGGCTTTCCCGAACTTTTGAGTTCCCTGACCCCGACCCCTATATCCCAGTTGGCCCTGGAGGTTTCCCCGGGCTGAAACCCCACTCCTCCTGGTCCCCCAAAGGTTTCCTCTCCTCCACAACCCCCCCAGCTCCCAAAAAGTGGTGAAAAAAGCTTTCACCCCTAACTTTCTATTAAAAGTTCCCGTTGTTACCCTGGTGAATTCTTCCGTGTGGGGGGGTTTCCCTTTTTTCTTTTCAAGGTAGCTTTAATTTGGGGGGTTTTGGGTATTCCCGCCATATCTTAAATTTTTGGTTTTCACGGTACCATTGTGGGGCCTTGGGTTTTCAGTTGTTGGGTTTTACACCCTTTTTTCTATTTTCAAATTCCCTATTTGGTGCACCGCTGCCTTTTTTTTTTGGTTTACAACCCCGGATTTTTTGTGGTTTTTGTGAAAAAATTTGCTTTTTTCTGCGTACATTCCTTTTTTTTTTTACGGGACCTCCCTATCCGCTGCAAGCTGCGCCTTTTGTTTGTCTTCCCAAGTTTTGGGGTTAATTTTTTGTATTATTACCCGCCAGTTTCTTTTTTTTCCCGTAAATTCCCTTTTCCCCTTTTTGGGCCTCCTTTCCGTTTTGAGGAATTTTCACCCGTTACTGTTTCAAAACCCTTTTGGTTCAGTAAAAACTATTTTTACCACCCCCTCCGCTTTCTTAGCCGGAACCCTGTTACCAATGTCAAGTCTTCGCTTTGGGGGAATCTCAGTTTTACCTCCGGCACCGTGTTGTACCCCTTGCTGGGGAACACCTTTCCGGGGCTTTGCTTAGAACCACCTTTTATCATTTCTACAATTCCTAGTTTCGGGAAAACTTTCCGACCCCCCAAAAACCGCCCTTTGTTGAGTGGCTGATACCCTTCTTTTTGGGAAATTTATTTGTTTACTTCATTTTATGCATTAAAAAAAATTTTTCCCGTTTTCCCTTTTACACCCCGCCCTTTTTACTTTTTCTTGTGTGGCCCTGCATTTAAAATTTTTTTTTTTTGGGTTTTTATGTTTTTTCCCTTGGGGTTTTTAGCCCTTATATTTCTTTTTCGTTTTCCCTTTTTTTGATTTCTGTTTGAAAAAAAAAAGTTTTTTTTTAATTTTGCATGTTTTTAATGCCCCCTTTGTATATTACCCATTTGCATTACATGTTACATGGGGAATTCAAGCCCATGGCTGGAATTAACCTTTTTGTAAAAATCTCTGTAGCTCCGCCCCTTTTTCCCCCTTATACCTCATGCCCTGGGACAACTTCTGAATAGGGGTTGGTTTTTTTTCAATTCTGAATTTTTCCCAATGAATTACTTTTAAAAGTTCTATTTTTATTTTAAAACCCCTTTGGCTTTTGTTTTTTTCACTTTGACTGGAGCTTCTTTTTTTCGATTTCTACATTTTTTCGACTTCATTTAAGTAGGGAATAAATTTTAAAAAAAAATTATTTTAATTTTTTTTTATTTATTTATTTATTTAGTTTTTGAGGTGTACTTCCAAAAAAGTTTTTTAATGGAGTTTTGGAGAAAATCCCTTAAAAAATATATTCAAAGTTTATTAATATAAAAGAAATTGTTAAAATAATTTGCCAAAAAAATTTCAAAAAAATCTTTAAAAAAGTTAAAAATTTAAAAATACATCCATTAAAATATAGGTTTAAAAGTAAAGGGAGTAGTAAATAGGGGGGGAAAGGGGAAAAAACCTAACAATGGGAAAAAAAGAAAAAAAAAAAGGGGGTTATGAGAAAGAGAGGAAGAGGAAATGGGAGGGGGGAGGGAAAAAGAGGGAGGGGAAGGGAAAAGGAAAAAATTTGGGGAAGAAGAGGAAAGTGGATGAAGAAGGTTTTTTAAAGGGATGGAGAGGGAAGAGGAGGGGAGGGTTTAGGCAAGCAAAGGAAGGAGATTTTTCCAGGGGGGAATTTATGATTTTTAAAATTTTTAAATTTATTAAGTGTCATATGGGGTAGTATTTTTCCTTTTTTTTTTTTTTAGCCAAAAAATTTTTCGGAATTGCGATTTTAATTTAAATTTAAAGTGGAAATTATGTTTCTAATTTTTTGACTTCTTTTGAAATTTGTTTCCATTTTAAAATTCTGGGCTAGTCTTTTATTTTTTTTTTTTTTTTTTCATTGGGAAGGATAGTCCATTCCAAAAAAAAATTTTCAAGGAGTTAGAAAAGCTCCAAAAAAAATTTGGTAAGGGTTTAAATTTAAAAAATTTGGATGTTAAAAAGGCTTGAAAAAAAACAGTCAAAAAATCAGAATTCAACGTAAGTAAAATTTAAAAATTTACAATATAAAACTAGAACTTTTAAATTGGGGGACTTGGGGGTACCAGATTAGGTGGAATTAATACAAAAAAAAATTTTAGCTAAATAATTTTTTTTAAAATGGGAAAAAGAAAACCCTTTTCCCCTTAGGGTTGTTACATTGAGGTACCCTTTAAAAACTTCAGAAAAAGCTTTAAAACAAGCAAGAGAAGATTTTTATTTTGGAAATGGGGTTCCCCTTTTGGAGGGGGGGAAAATAAAATTTTATGACTGGGGGGAATTAGTTGGGGGAAAGCATTCCCCCCGGGGAAAATTTTGAGTAAAGGGTTTTTAAGGAATATTTGAGTTTTGAAGGAGGGGGAAATTCCAGAGACAGAAGATTGGTGAGATTTTTTTTTGGGGAAAAATTTGGTTTTTTTAAAATTTTTTGGTTTTTAGATTTAGATTCGAGGGGTGTTTTAAAGGTAAAGGGAGGGGGGGGGGGAAAGGGTTAAAATTTTGGGGGAAATGTTGGGGTATAGGTTTGGGTAGTTTTAAAATTCATACAAGGCCCATGTCCAACCCTGTATTGCTGGATATGCTCCACCTAAACAGAAGCCCCTGAGAGCCACATGCTCTAGGGATATACACTTAACCATAATGATGAGTAGAACGTGCTGAATGGATAGATTCATAACCCAGACACTGACTATGCTTTGGAACATGATTCCAATGTAAATCAGGCAGGGCCCCTCACAAGCACTCTTCAAGGGAAATGTTGCATGTGGATAGGAGACAGACATGTACCTGAGGATCACTGCAGTGGCTCTGCTGGACAGAGGCACAGGGAACTATTGGCTCTGCCGTTCAGAGGCGCAGGGAACCAACCTATGGGGGTGGCGAAAGACAACACACGCTAGCTAGGCTTACAGATACCCTTGGTAAGACAGCCTAGTACCTACCTTTGCACATATTACATGTCTTATGTGCATGGAGAGTTAAATAGCTCTTCCGTTTTACTTTGCTAGCATGCTGATAAACTGTCGGCTCACGAAAAGACATATGTATCCTGTTATTGTGTATTGTAAATGCCGACTGACATAAACAATGTTTACCTACCATTACAGTAATGCTATGTAGCTTGTAATACAAATCTGCCTACAATACTATACATTACACAGTTATTGGCACAATATCCCACAATGCAAATCATACTTGCACAGTGGCCCAACCTTCCATGTGTTATTATCTGTATTACACCCATACATATGGCTACAGTTACAATATATCAGCATATACTATCCCTTGTTATAGCACATACTTGTTGGACCAACCCTGCCACTGACGTCAGCTGGTGAGGAGTATTTCTGTTCAAAGCCCTTATATAGCATCCCTTATGGTGTATGCAGTGTTTGCCTTGTGACCTACAACAGTACACACAAATACTACAAGCATGACTATGCTCAACAATACATCACTACAAGATAACTGTTTCCACTATATATGGATAGCGTGCACTTTAAATACTACAGAATAGTACTACATACACATACTTACTGACTGTTCTACATACCTTATTAGTAACCTGACTAGTTAGTTGATTCAATCCTTTTCGGTTTGTGTTTCAATGTTCTTTGTAATGTTCCGCTGGTATATACGGATGGTTTGAATGTGTGATAACACATCCTTTTCTAGTTACATATTGGTAACATGTGGTATCCTGTCCACCAATTGCTGTTCCAAAGTAGTTAACTGGATGCACATCAGCTGTGCAGCTACTCCATTAGCCGATACCATGGCAACAGTGGCATAGGGGTTGTCCATTTGCCTTACTTTCCAGGGAGATGGCCTAGATGTGTTATTGCAATATATTTCAACAGCTATATGGAGACACACAGAGATATTTTATCTTCATGACTCCTGTGGACTGTGTGTAATCGCTAGAAGATTTAGTTCTACATGTGAGTACAGCTGTTATATTTCGGGACAGTGCTACTTATGCAGGGTTTGTTTGTACCTGATACTTCTGCAGATGTTTAAGTCTGGCAAGGATGTTTGGCCAGCTCAAGGCCGTATGGCTATGCATGAACTGCTATGTGGTGTACAGTGTGCTCACCAGACATCCTTGATTTGGTGTACAAGTGTAGCATACTGTGCTGTTAATCGCTAATTGCTAACACTTCCCGGTGTATGCACAACCCTCTGAAACGGGATTAGTGCAAACAAACCTTATTACATCAGCAGCTGTTCCATTGTTTAACAGCCGCTATTTCACTTAGAGACATGTTAATGTGTCTTTGACAAGGATTGTTAAGGCTTCTGCAGATGTCGTACAGTGTGTGAATGATTTCTGATATTATTACAGTTTGTATTGTAATATGTCTGGGTGTGGGGGTGATGTTGGCGGGTGTAATTAGCAAATGCAGGTGTGTAGGGACTGCTTTTATACATAACAGCTTTGTGCATGAGGGTTCCTTCCTATTTGAGCACCTATCCTTTGTGAACTAATGCAATGGTAATTGCAGGCTGATTGATTAAGGCACTGTTATGTGGTTCCTGTATATCATGCAGGTGATGTTAGTCCTTGAATCCCTTCGGTAATACATCTGAATGTAATAACGTGTTGCTACATGATAGCTGTGTATTTCTGTCATAGGTATTTGCAGTCATCGTAGCTGTGTTGGTGACTGACTCTCTTTGGATAGGGTTGCCACCTTTACATATGTCCATAGTGGGTCCTTTTCGGG
This sequence comes from Protopterus annectens, assembly GCF_019279795.1. Taxonomy (NCBI): domain Eukaryota; kingdom Metazoa; phylum Chordata; order Ceratodontiformes; family Protopteridae; genus Protopterus; species Protopterus annectens. Next base: position 1,614,492,359 of record NC_056726.1, on the reverse strand, counting down.
ACACACATCTGATTTTACAGGCCAACACAAACCCACGGACAGTACAAGGGATAGAACTTTCCTTTCTTGCCAAATTATAAGCTTATTCTTGTAGACGTTTAGTAGCTTATCCTGTTTCCTGTACCATGCAGGTACTTTAGATACAGAAATAACTACTGTATGCAACTATTACAGTACATATGAGACATAATTATGTCCTACAATCCCAGGACATTTGCCACTTTTAATATATTTGGTCAGGACACAACCGCTCAAAGAGGCAGTGTCCCTCGCAAAGTGGAACAGGTGGTAACACTATCATTGGCTCATGTCCATAGCACATATTTGTAATGGTGTATAGGCATATACTCACCATATCCTTTGTTCATAAAGGTTGGTAGTGGTGGAATGTGTGATTGCTATGGTCTATGTTATACACATATGTGAACACTTCAACCGCTGTATACGGGAGATCTACAATATTCTGAAACCACAGTGTTTCGATGCACACAGTCTCGGGAACATACTCCCATACCCCACATTACCGACATCGACAGTAAATCATGAAGGTAACACGAACATGGTACACACACATGCACACACAGACACACTGCTACCCAACACATCCAAACAAACCCTCCTACACTATGTATGAGCAGGTAGCCAAGCCCCCCTACACACCCCATGTAGGTGTCTGCGCCCCACACACCACCCACTATTTTAATATTCTACATCCTAGGTCGCACAAACAGATGCACAAAGCTAACCAACAACCACACATTACAGTCCCCCAACAACACACACCACACACAGGACACACACTTACACACACTACAGCCCTAAGAAACACACGTACACACAGTAACCTACCCAAACCGCAACACCAGAAGCACTGACTAACTGTCCATTAACATTGTGAGATTAAACCTAGCGCATCTGGTGTTTCGGTACCATGTTCTTTTGGACCTTAAGCCTCGGGATTACATACGTCGGTATGTAACGCAGTCAGTATGTGGTAGGTATCCCATTTATATGTGCCTCCATGGTTATGTAGATGTTGTTAACCTATCTATATATCTACATATATATGTATATCCCCATATATCGACATATCTCTCTCTCTCTCTCTCCCTCTATCCCTCTCTCTCTCTATATATATATATATATATATATATATATATATATATATATATATATATATATATATATATATATATATATATATATATATATATATATTATATATATGATATCTTACCTCTCTGAGCAGGCACTGGTAGTGCAAGGGTGATGAATGCACATTTCAGCGGTTGTGTGTTCCACATGTTTATTATTCTGTGGAGAACTACCTTTGTATGCAAGCTGTGTTTAAGGTATACTATGTAACATGTACACATCTGTGAAGATTCTTGTCAGGGATACTCCCCATTAGTTGGAAACACATCCCTGATTACATTATACAAAACCCCTCACTAACACTCTGGGGAATCCTTGCAGAGTGGGTGGTGAACAGTAGCTACACCCCAGGGATCCCGCAAGTGGCTCTGCTCTATAGAGGGACAGTTAGTTGATCGATGAGGTGGTGACAGCAGACACATTTTGCCTATGCTTATGAGTGGCCTCGGCGGTTGGCCATGTATCTACCTATGTATCTATGAACCTATACATACAGTATCCACACATGCTGATAGTTTAATATACTGTTCAGGTATTGACTTACCTTGTGCCAATGACAGTTGTATGTACAATAGCTGAGGGCTACCTATGTAGGATGCACACAGTAGACCACCTACACATGACAATTTACAGGTGGTTGTGTGTGTGTGCCATCCATGTTTGCTGTGTGTGCAGGTGGAGAAGGGTGTCAGTCCATGAGTGCCTACACTGTCAGTGTGTGTGTGCTATACGTTCCCTCTTTGCCAAGCATGGACATACTGGGCACGCCTCCGTCTGCCTACTGGGGCTAGCACAGGGTGTTCATGGTCTGAGCCCCCATGTGCCTGTGGGTCCCTTGGCAATGGTTGTGGGCTGTGAAGGCCTTCACCACTCTGTCCCTGCTACAGCTGTCTCTGCAGGTTCATATTGTGTAGTGTGGCACATACTATGAAGATGTGGGCACACATTCCTGGAGAGTACTGCAAGGCTCCACCAGATATGTCAAGCAGCTGAACTGTGATTTCAGCATTCCAAACACGCACTCTATGATGATTCTGGCTTCTGTGTGTGCCTCATTATGGCATTCTTGCATGGCTGTGTGTGCATTCCTGATGGGTATCATCATCCACGGTTCCAGTGGATAGCCAGCATCCCCCACCAGGTGGCCATATGGGATATCCCCCCTGACAAATACCTGATACAGCTGTGAGGCATGCCAGATGTGGGAGTCGTGATAGCTTCCAAGACTGTCGGCACACACATCCATGTTAATGCTCTGGGCATTGCACATGACCTGGCAGTTGATGGAAGGAAATCCCTTGTGGTTTATGTAGTGCCTACCCTGCTCACCAGGTGGTGACTAAATGTGTATGTGCATGCAGTCTATTGCACCAGTAAGTCCGGGTAGTCCACCACATGGTGGAAGAGACGCATATTGCTGGCCAACTCCTCCTGCGTTCAGGGGAAGTGTATGTGCTCATTCGCATGTGGTAACATGGCATCCAGGAACTGGTGGAGTACCTTGGATGCTGATGCCTGTGAGATCCCCATGATATCCCCAGTTGGCCTTTGAAAGGTACCTGTGGCTAGTATTCTCAAGCTTACACATTCCTTTGTGTCCACTGGAATGGGTTACCCTCTGTTACTTCTGGCTCTGAGGCATGGCTGTCACAGCTCAACAAGTTGCTGTATGATGTCCCTGTCCACCCTGTAGAGCTCTACTATCTCCAGATCATGTAGCCCCTGGTAGGTTACCCTGGGTCTGAACACTCATCTCCTCCTCCGGTGCTTGAGATGGTTGTCAGCATCATCCTCCACTCCACCGTCAGTCTCCAACACATGCATGTGAATCAAAGCTATGGCAGCCCCTAACATATACATATTAAAAGTTCCCCGTCTGTATACACCAATGGTGCAGAGTGTCTGGGAATACACAAGTGTGTGTGTGGGGCTTTCACACTTTATACTATTGTGCAATGGATGATGCTGGTGTAATTGGGTGTGTTTGTGCTATTCCAGCTGCAGGGTATCTTAATTATTGGTTTTACAGCAGGTACTGCTATTGTGGGGCCTTAGGTGTTGACTTACGCTTGTCTGCCACAATTCATCTATTGCCCTTTACTTCTATTTTCAACCCGATTCACCTCCCATTATCAGGCATGCTACCAGCTGCTGCCTTTCTTGTTTTGTGCTTCCACAACCCAGGATTGTGTTGAAAATGTGTTATTTAGTTGATTTACAGCAAGTTTGCTTTGTTCTGATGTGACAGTTCTCTTTTCTTTGCTGTACGGCACCTCCCCTATCCTGTTCTGCAGGTAGCTGCTAGCAGCCTTGTTAGCTGTTGTCTATGGCCCACTGTGAGTTTCTAGGTGTTAATTACTCATTTGTGATTCAGTTACCATGCTGCAGCATTTCCTTATTGTCTTCCTGTAACCTTCCTGTTTCACCTAAGTTGAGTGCCGCGCATGTCCAGTTTCCGGCTTTTGAGTGAATTTTCATCCACGTTCACATGCACTTTCAATCACCTTGTGTGCTCTCAGTGAAGCATAGCTATGGTTAGGTACACACCCCTATAATGCCGCTTTACTTAGCAACAGGCAACCCTGATTACCAATGCTACAATGTGCTTACAGCTATGGCGGCGCACACCTCTCTTGATGTCATGTTTACCTCCAGGTCACTCCTCGGTGTTGTACCACTGTGCTGTGTGATACATCCTTACGCCGGCGGGACGTTTGCAATTCAGTATTACTTCACTCATTTGCATGGCATTGACTACTAATTCCTAGTTACCGCGTGGAACACTGTCACAGACCCTTTGCAACCCTTGCACCTTTGTTGCAGTGTAGCATGCATACCATTGACTATTATGGCGAAATCATGATTTGTGTTACATTGCAGTTTTATGACATCTAAATATATTTTCCTTGTGTTTCCGTTTGCACACCCATGCACTGTGGTTGTACTTTGCGTTAGTGTGGCCAAGACATTAAATGTTATTTTTTATGTGTTGTGCATGTTTTTTTATGCTATTGTCTGTATATTTAGCCATTGGCATATGTTAACATTGTAATACGTAAGTTTGGTCCACTTTCATGGCTCCGATGTTCTGTTTGAAAAAATATAAACCGTTTTTGTGGTTTACATTTCTGCATGCTTACGCTACACCTGCACCACTTCATGAATCACTATATACCTTCATTTGCATGCTACACTGCTGTACATAGGGTAATTAGCATACAAGCTCCATGAGCTGCACAGCTCTGGCATACGCTGGTATTGCACATGGAAACAGCTCTTACCTGAATAGCTCGACGGTCATATTTGCCCCTAGATCACCAATGCTACTCCGGCACATGGCACAAGCTTCATGAATCCCAGGGATTGTGTTTCTACATTATTCTGTACTTCTATTTCTCCAAGTAGAATTACTTGTAAAAGTTACCTATTTGTATTTTAAACCCTGTTGGTCTTGTAGTTTAATTCACAGTTTGACTGGATGCTTCTTTAGTTAGCTTGCTACTTCCATCTACAGTCTTTTATGCAAGACTTGGACAGGTTTGGAACTGTGAGGAACTAGCTTTTCATCAAAAAAGAAATAAATATTTTCAATGTATTTATTTTTATTTATTTATTTATTGCAGTTGGTTTGCCAGGATAGTACACTGGGCCAATAAGAGCCCGTTTTCAATGGAGTCCTGTGGAGAAAAGCTCCATTAAAGACAATACTATCATCAAAGTTATAGGTTACATAGTAATGCAGAAGTATAGATTAAATCATAGCATTTAAAGACGCAATTCATGAAATTTCATAATAAATGTTATAAACATAAGTAAATATTTACAAATATACATGTTCCTACTGTAGAAATATGAGAGCAGGGTAATGAGTACATGGGATGCTAGGGGGTGAAAGTAGGGAAGAGAGATGGGGAGAAGTGAACCTAGAGGGCAGGAGGTGGGAGAAAAAGAGAGAAGAAAGGAGGAGAGGAGGTGGATGGATGAGAAAGAGATGGAAGAGGAGAATAGGGAGGGAGGAGGAGAAGAGCAGGGAGGGAAGAGTAGGCAGAAAAAGTTATGTGGGGTGGGAGCAGGAGCATTCCCAGAGGGATATTAGATGTGAGTGAAGTAAGGTTTTGAAGGCTGAGTGGTTAGCAGTGGTACAGATGGATGGTGGTAGGTAGTTCCACTGGCGTGCTAAGGCAAAGGATAGGAGATTTTTGCCTGGAGGATGGGCAGATTTATGCATTCTTCTTAAATATTTAAGTTGCACTTATAGTGATCTATATGGTGATACTTCTTTGTACCTTTCTGCTTTTTTTCTCATTTTTAGCCAAAAGTTTATTCTAGGAACTTAGTCTTGTATTTTAATTTGAAGATTTGCAAATGTGGAAGGATTATGTTTCTACATTATTCTGCACTTCTATTTCCACAAGTAGAATTAAATGTAAAAGCTATCCATTTGTATTTTAAATCCTGCTGGGTCATAGTCTTTTTATTTTTTTATTTTATTTGCAGTTGGTTTACCAGGATAGTCCATTGGGCCAAAAGAACCAGTTTTCAATGGAGTCCTGGGGAGAAAAGCTCCAAAAACAAGTAGCAAGGTTACAATAAGGTATTTGGTTACAATTATACAATTACTATGGACTAGTTAAAAAAATGAAAGAAACTTAGAAATACAGCAGACTAGTGAACAAATATATACAGATATTACAATCTTGTATAGCTGAAAATTAAACAATTTACAATATAGAAACTGAGAAGCTTTTACAACTTAGGATGGGTTACATTGGAGGTATCTTTCATGCATTCAGGATGGATAGCTTAATACAAGCAAGAGAGAGATATATTAGCTAACATAGATTTTTTTTCAATATGGAAACAGAAAACCTTTTCCATCTTAGGGTATGTTACACTTAAGAGGTACCTTTAAAGTCTTCAGAAAAAAAGCTTAATACAAGCAAGAGCAAGATTTATGAGTTTAGGAAAGTAAGTGGGAATTCCCATTATGAGTAGGGGAGGAGAAGTGGAAAGTCCTAGTATGACTAGGGGAGGAGATTATGTGGGGTGGGAGCAGGAGCATTCCCACTGGGAAATTAGGTGTGAGTGAAGGGATTTTTTTGAATGAGAAGTGATTTGAGATTTTTCGAATGGATGGTGGTAAGGAGTTCCAGAGACGAGCAAGACTGTAGGATAAGAGATTTTTTTCCTGGGGGACAAATTGGTTTATGCAATTCAATTAGGTTTTGGTTGTTAGATCTTAGTATTCTGTCAGGGACGTGCATTTTAAAGGTAGAGGAAAGCGAGGGGCAGAGGGAAGGATTGAAGATGAGCTTGTGTGCAAGAGTCAGTTGGACGTAGGTGAGGTGATTGGGTAGTTCTAACCATTTTAGTTTGTGGAGAGCCGAACAGTGGTGTGAGGAGGACTTATGGGAGGTAGCAAACTTGGCAATTTTGTTATAGCAAGAGGAGAGTTGTGTTTTGAGTGAAGATTGTAGGTTAGTTAGGAGTGGGGCTCCATAGAGGAGGGATGGGATGAGAAATGTGGTAGATAGGGTGAATTTGGTGGAGGGTGTAAGATAACAATTCTGTCGGTAGAGCATGCCGAGTTTTTGGTGTTTTTTTTTATATTTAATTGAAGGTGGGAATTGAATTTAAGCTGACTGTCAATTTGGACCCCAAGTAATTTGGCCTCAGATACCAGTTCGAGAGGTGTATTGTTATGACTAGTAATAGAGAAATTACTTGGATTGAAAGAGGTAGCTTTAGTGGGGGTGAATACTATTACTTTGGTTTTGGAGGCATTGAGTATAAGGTGATTTGTTTTCATCCATTGTTCGGTGGTTGAGAATGCATCTTGAGCAAGCTTTAGCAGTGTGGGGATGGAGGTAGCAGAACAGATAATAGTTGAATCATCTGCATATTGGATAATTTTTGTTAAAGGGATGGAGTTGTGGAAATCTTTTATGAATATATTGAAAAGAAGGGGACCCAGTATAGATCCCTGGGGAACACCGGTTGGGGTGTTGATGAAAGGGGAGGTGGCTTTTTTCCATCTTACTGCTTGATATCTATTGGATAAGTAGCTAGTGAACCAGTTCAGAGAAGAGGGTGACAAGTTAAGCTTGGAGAGTTTAGTTAGTAGTAGATTGTGGGAGATAGTATCAAAGGCCTTAGAGACTTCTAGTAGGAGAGTAGAGACAATGTGGCCAGAGTCCCGGGCTTTGTTCACAGCTTCCAGGAAGTAGAGAAGGGCGGTCATAGTACTGTGACTGGGTCTGAAACCATGTTGTGTTTGAGTTAGTAGGTTATTGTCTAAGAGGTATAGTAGGAGTTGTAGATGAATACACTTTTCTAAAAGTTTAGAGATAGTAGATAGGATAGCGACGGGACATAAATTAGTGATATTGTTGTTGCTGCCGCCTTCATGCAATGGTACAACAAAAGTCTTTTTCTAGATTTGGGGTACTGAGCTTTCTTGAATGGAACGGTTGATTAGAATGCTGATGGGGTAGGCAATGGCTTCGGCAGCTATACTGAGAAAGTAAGAAGGAATGTTATCAGGGGCATTAGAGCATGGTTTTAGTTTCTGAAGTAGTTTTTTTATGGTGGATGTGGGTATAGGTTTAAATGAGAATGGTGGAGGAAGGGGGAGAATTTGAGGATGCAGATGATTGAGAGGAGATAGGGGGAGAAACAGTGGTAAGGGGTGAAAAGTTGGTAGGAGAGGATGGGGATGTAGTGGGGGGTGTGGTGGGGTTTGAAGATAAAAAAGATGAGGTTAGTTTTGAGATAGAATCAATGAAGAAGGTATTGAACTGAGTGGCCAAGTCAATGTCTGGAGCATTAGGGTCCGGGCTGGAGTTATCTGGTTTGTTGGGATGAAGGAGGGTAGAGATACATTTCCAAAATTTTTGAGGGTTTGTTTTGTTGTTGTTTTGGATTATGGAGAAGTAATTCTGTCTATCAGAAATGATAAGCTTTTTTACTTTGTTTCTGAGTGTTTTGTATTCATTAATGGCTAGGGGAGTCCTATGTTTCTGATATGATGACCATGCTTTATCTTTAAGATGCATAGTTGCTAGTGTGTTTTTTGTTAACCAAGGGGCAGGTTTGTTTTTTATTCATTTTGTTTTTATGGGGGCATGTTGCTCTAAGAGGTTTAGAAAAGTTGAGCTGAAGTGGGCGACAGCTTGTTCCAGAGGTAGAGTTTTAAGGGTGTACCAGTTGAGAGAGTTGGAAAAGGTAGTGGGGTTAAAGTTTTTTTGGCAGCAAGTAGTAATAAAATTATGAGTAAGATGTAGGGGTGAAGCTAGTCAGTGTGTGAATGTGGGCAAGCGGTCACTAAGGGAATCAGGCAGGGTGCCACTATTTGAGAAGTAATGAGGGTGGGAGACTAATATCCAGTCTAGGGTACTATCACTGGCGAGGTTTTTTGAGGGCTGAGTTATGGAGTCGATCAGCTGAGAAAAGTTCTGTAATTTAATTCACAGTTGTGGCAGCAATGTTTGCTACTGTCAAATTAAACCTTAGTCATTTAGTACTGCATGTTTTTCATAAACAGTGTTACTAGTAAATGTTACCATACATTATACTAGAGTAGAAGTTCAATAGAGAGAGAATTGTCTGTGCTGCCTTACATTTATATTCTTCTTATCATTTATCTGCTTGAAGTAGAACTTTCTGTAAGGCCCATCCCATTAACACATTAAGCTAAAGTTTATGAAAGAGCTCCATATTAGCTTTACTTGACTGTATGCCTCTGTAGCTAGTCTGCATGTTCCTTGAAAAATTTTTCCCAACTTTTCCACTCTTTTGCTATGGTGGTTTTATAAGGGTGTATCTCTGGCTACCACTTGTTATGGTAATCTGATCTCAAAGTTCTTCCCTCCTATCTGTCATTGTTATTGTCTGTTGTATATGCTCATTATGTAATCTTTCTACCAACTGCACCACCAAAATCCCTTAATAGCTTTCTGACCCCAATACACCACCCTTTTATAGCTCACTAATCATAGGACTTGACAGTATGGATATACAATTTCCTAACTTCTTTGTAGTCAGCTTGGTGGATATGGGCATCTTGAGACAATGCACCAATTGTCCCATATTTACCAATATCCATTTAATCCTTAAAGAAGGAGACACAGTATGCTAGAGGTGTACTTATACAATGACAGCACACCAGTACATACAGGTTGTAAAAGCCATTCATACAGCACACACATAGATTAGCATATGCTGAGACACTTAAAAGTAATCTTTCTAAACAATGAAAATCACCTAGACTTCCTGTTGTCAAGGCTATGCCTCAGCAAGTCCAAAGGTACTCAAAAAAACACCTAACAGCACACCTACTGTCACTCACAGTAGAGCCCCAAACACTAAGCTCCTAAGGCAAGCAAACACACTTCCTAAGACTCTCACCATAGGGGAATTCATTGTAAGATAAACTGATGCCCCTAAAACCAGGCTGAACAAGGAGAAGAGAACTGCTAAATGCTTTCCTGGAGCCAGGATCCACCAAATTATGGATGCACACAGCTCATTATGCCACAGGTACTTGCAGGAGTCCATCATAGTCCATGTAGATGTAAATTACTTGAGTTGTACCTTCCTGGACTATATGAGGAGAGATATTATGGAGTTTGCAGACTATGTTTCTCAGGGTGGTATGATCCCAGCACTGAGCAGCGCATTACCATTACAGAGGATGATGCCACAATATGAGCAAAAAATGATCAAACGGGCTGTTGGCATGTTCGTACATGTTGGCGAGACAGATGTGGTTCTCAGAGAAATCCAATTCTCTAGGCAGACTCCTCATCCATATGAAGCAGACATCCTTCCTATCCCTATTTTTAAGAGCAAGTTGTACCAGTGGATGGGTAATCAGAAATTCACCCCTGGTCTGGTCCCTATGTTTCTGATGCACAGAGGTAGTCAGTAAATCACTCTATATAAATTAAATTTGTGGGTAAAATTTGGGTTGCACAGCTAGACTTATAAGAGCCCCATCGGTCATTAGCCTAGTATACACCTATGGATCTCTGAAAGATGTTTTTGCTTAAATCTGTTAACTATATTTAGAAACAGTATGGATTTTTTAAAACATCTTTATAATTTGTTGGATATAAATGATGAAAACACATTTATGTTTGTTACATTAGATGTTGAGTCCCTTTTTTACAGTTATAGCAAATGGTGCAGGTGTAGACCTGCTGAGGAGTGTTATAGGTAAAACTACAAATTTAAGTAATCTGTAGATTAACACCTAATGCAGTTTAATGGAGTTAGCACTTGACAGTAATGTCTTTATGTACAAAGATCACTATTGGCAGAAACAATTTGTTGCATTGTGTATACCTGCTGCTAATGCATATACAAATATTGTCTTTGCTAATTAAATAAACATTTTGCGGATGCTATTTTCATGTAATGAGATAACAATATAGATGAACTATATCCGTTTTTAGACTATCTAATACAGATTGTACGATTTTTAAAATTTAGGTTGAGTTGGTCATACATGGAAATAGATATTTTGGACCTTAGGCTAACAAACTTGTCAGATGGAAGTATTAATACTACAGTTTATAAGAAAGAAGTTAAGAGAAATACATTTCTACATAGGTCTATGCATCCTTCTTCTGTATTCACAAATATTCTTAAGGCTCAAATGATATGTCATGCCAGACATGACCCCATACTTGGTGATCAATTGGATAATATTACATAGACTTTCAAAATAGGAGTTATAAGCAAGATGATTTAAGAAAATAACAATGACAGATCTGCGAGGAATGCTTAAATCCAACTAGACTGGTGATCCTTGTTACCACAGTTATTGATTATGCAAGAAATATTGTTACGAAAAATAAGAGAAAGATTAGATATACATTGATGTGTGATTGACATACCACTAAAGTTCATGATATTGTAAGGAAACTTTGGTATATACTGACTGGTACAGTAGGATGGATTAAAAATAATGACTATCTAGCAGCAACACCTTACTTTAGTTATAGGAGAGCACAGGACTTAAAACAGAAATTAGGTTATAAAGAACAGCAATCTTTTGTTTATAATGTAAGTTTTAATCAGAAGAAAGGTACATTCCTTAGCATGAAATGCTCCTTTTATAAATATATTCTTAAAGAAAATACTTTTATACATCTGTTAACAAGACAGTATATGATTTAACTACAGACCTGATTTGTAATACTAAGAATTTAGTTTACACTGCCAGAGAAAATCTAAGCAAAAATTGAAAGAACATATTTCTGATTGCATGTCAAAAATTAGAAGGGGCCTGCAAACAAACTCTTTGTATAAATATATTGGAGACAAAAGGAATACACAGTTATTTAACCTTTCTGTTTTACAAGTGATTTTAGAATACATAAGAGGTGGTCTTCAGGTTAATGAAACAGAAACTGCCGAATACAAATGGATTAACAGGCTACGTACAGATGTTCATCCTGGGCTTAATGACACAGTTAGCATAAACTCTATACTACAACTGAGGATGTAAAAGTGCTGAAATACCCACATAAATGATAAATTTTATTATAGAAATATGTTTTATGATCATATATCTGTATTATATTTATATGATTTTTTATACATACGAGTTTTGCGCATAAAAATTTCTGATATATGTTTTAAGGTTTTCAAAAAAATGTATATATATATATATATATATATATATATATATATATATATATATATATATATATATGAAACTATACGTCTTTAAATTAATTTGTTGTAAGATCATATGGTTTTACATGTGACTTATCTAGTCATGCGTATTTGCTTCTGCACTATAGTTTTGTATCTTGGCATGAAGAAGCATATACGAAAGCTCATACCCTGCTGTGTGAATAAAATGTTACATATTTGTAAGATACTTTTTTATTTTGTTTTTTTCCTGCTTTCAGCAAGGAAACCATGATGATGTTGATGATTGTCTGAACATGCAAGCATATAATACACAAAAAAACAATGAATCTAGTATTGCCAGGTGTCAATGTTATACTTTTTACTGAGTTGTTAATAGTATACTAGGTTAATTGGATGTTCCTTATTGTATGATTGAGTGTACAAAAATATCACCATCATGATTTGTATGTGTGTGTGTGTGAGTGCGTGCGTGTGTGTGTGTATGTGCTCGTGCATGTGAGTGTGTCAGTGTGTGTGTGTGTGTGTGTGTGTGTGTGTGTGTGTGTGTGTGTGTGTGTGTGTAAGTTTGTGTGTGGGGGTTTATGTGAGAGTGTCAGTGTGTTTATGTCTCTGTGTGTCTGTGTATTTCTGGATTAGCAGGTTTTACTTTACTTATGCTCATTATTGATGTTAAGATGGCAGCCATAACAAGACAGGAGTATGGAATAAATCTTCACATTCATTGACCAACTCTATGAATCTTACTGTTCTAGTTAAGACTCCCTTGGTGTAGAGGGATGAGGTCCCAATTCTATAGTCCTGATGACCTGAGTTCAGCTATTGACTCAGGTACCTGCTGGAGCTGGTGAGAGTAGAGAGAAACAATAAAACTTACAATATTCATCACTTTTCAGGGATGCAGTACAAGGACACATCTGAAGTATGACACTTATAGTTGCGAAGCCAGAGCAGTTGTAGTTTGAATAGATATGTGTTAGAGGGCTGAGAACATCTGAGACATGTTACCACATAGATGGGCAATCCCTTGAAATGCTATTGCTCTGAGCAAGTCAATAATTTGTGTAAGACTTAAAAAACTTCTGGCACAGGGTAGCTTATATGGCACTGCAGAAATTCCGTACCTGCCCTACCTCCCACATATTAAGTTCCTACCTGTGCTTCCCACCCCGCCAAATGACAGACTCACCCAGGGTGTAATGCTGGCATAAGGCTATTTTCCATTCCTCTTCCATTCCATCAAAGGTCTCCCTGAAGCCAAACGGTACTGGTATTGAATTCAGGGACAATAGGAGGAAATGTATGGCATCTAATAAATTGGGTTAATATTGTAGCTGATGATTAGCTGGCAGCAGTCAAGGAAGGCAATGAAAAAGTGCCAGTTATTGTATATTTGTATTAATAAAGAGATGCACCCACAATGCAAAACCATCTTTTTATGAATTGCCAGCTTTATTCTTATGCTCAGAGCCATGGGATATGTAAGGTGACAGTGAATGCAACAAATACAATCACACAGACTATGACTCATCAGCAGATAATAATTTTAACCATGTCTTCCCTCTTTACCTTAGCTAAGGCCTAGAGTTATCCTATACCTGCTGCTATCAGGAATGCTGAAAACCTAATTTAAACAGATTCACTATAGTGTAATAATAACAAAGCTCCAGCCACAATAGATAAGCAAGCCTCCAGAGAACCACGTCAGCTTTCCTGGAGCAGTGAGTTCTTCATTTATCATTATTAAAGGTGTGTCAACATTTCTGAAATTGATTTATAGTCATTTCTTTACATTATGCATCATTTTAAATATGAAGTTATGTGTTCTCTCAAAAAATCCATTCTTCCAGTTGTTAATAACTGATGATTCATGAAACATTTTCACAAATAATATATTAGGTAAGTAATAACTCCAGACATATATCTTGGGTTTGGAAAACATATTTTGTAATGCTTTTTCATAATATTCTGGTTACTTATAGTGCAATTTTCTTTGTTCTTTAAACTGTTTTGCTGCTCTTAGAAGAAATTGTTGGTTTATTTTTCCAACTGTTTACCTTTTTGTCCTTTCATCTTTCCATTTCTGAAAATTATTAAAAGCATTGTATAAAAGCCCTGTGGCTACAACACCACACTGTAAGTGAAAGATTCCTGCCTGAGAAGATTGTAGCTCAGATAATTGTGTTAGTAGGATATAGTGGTAATCTAAATCACAAATGTATTGGTGCCTAGAATGCATATGTGGACTGTGTGTGTATGTGATATATATATATATATATATATATATATATATATATATATATATATATATATATATATATATATACATACATACATACATATGTTTGTATATGATATCTATACATATATAGATAAGGAGGAGAAGATTATGTTCAGAATTTGTACTATTCAGTAATCTAATTTTAAAATTTTAATGTGCACTTACCTTTTTTTCCAGAAAGTCTCTCTCCTGTATTTTCTTCCCTGAAAGCATGACTTTTTTGTCTTATGCATTGTATTATACTTTCTCTTTGAAGTGTGAGATGCATCATAGGTTCAATCGTTGGAAGTGTCTGTAAATCATTGCAAAAATTATGATTTACATATAGTTCTTGACTAATACACAGCTTTATCTCTGTAAAAAAAAAGGCCTTAACTGTTCAGTAAAATCCAACAGGAGATGAAATATTCCTAAAAATACAAGTCTTAATTTGGTCAATAAATTTGAACATTAACTTCAAGGCCATTGCATTTTAGCAGCAGTATTAGTAATAGAAAAAATATATATTTTAGTGCATATTTGCTTTACCAAATGAGTGGCATTTTTGATAATATGTCTCAAAGACACCTTTTTCTCAGAAGGAACCTCATTTGAGGTTTTGTTCCTCATCTCCCCTTCTGCTTCATTTCACCCTTCGCTGTTGGTAGCAAAGAAATTGCTACATCATTTCTACAACATGTAATAAGTGATTGACAAGAAATGAAACATTGATGACTGACTTATCCTGCAATCAAAAGTAAAGTTTTTTGACAGTGTCCACTGCAGAACATTATAAAATCAAAACTTCTCTCCCATTTTTCCAACCTCATCCATTTATGCCAGTCTGTTTTGTATAATGATTTTCCTGAATGAAGATCGTGGGGAACAGCTAGGAAAGGAAACAGGAAAGAAAAAAGGCAAAGTATGACAGAAAGGGTTAACTTTCAGGTATTGTAAGACTGAGCCACAGCAAAGACTCACGGCTTCATGTGTTGAGCATTTAAGGGTATACGCCCATGAGTCAAAGGAATAATAATGCAGGTTTCAGGAAATCATTTGATTTAGTATATGTATTCCTAACTATGCAGCCATTAATATAGCAGTGTAGCTGAGGTTACATAATGAAAGAAATAGACTACAGAAAGTCAATAAATCCCCAAAAGTTAGAAGTTTGATAAAACAATTGAACACATTAATTAGGACTGTCAACAGAGATTTATGCAATATAACAGAGCTAAATAGGATATATCGCTATGCAGCTAAATTAATAGATAAAGTCTTGCTACAAAAACACATGGCAGTAAGGGAAAGGAAGGGGACAAATTAAATGCCATCATGGAAGTATCAGGTTCTTAATTCTCTCTATAAGACCAAGAACACTGCATCAATGGGCTCAGACAATATCCCAGGATGCCTTCTAAATAGCATGAAACACAACATATCAGGGCCTCTGTAATCACTATTTAACTGTAGCCTATAAACAGGGTCCGTGCCTCATGAATATAAAACAGCAATAGTCATCCCTCTGTACAAAGATGGGCCATTGACAGACCCTGGAAACTACAGACCCATAAGTCTCACTAGTCTTATATGCAAAGCCATGGAAAGAATTAAAATGGAAATGATCAGTAGAGATATAGTAAACCTCCAGACACTGGACACAACCCAGTTTGGTTTCATCAAGGGCAGATCATGCCTACTTAATCTGATGAACTTCTTTGAGAAGGTAACCAAAGCAATGTATGAGAGAAAAAAGGTTCACACTGCCTACCCTGAACTGGCTAAGGCATTTGACACATTACCCCACTTGGGCATTATTGAGAAACTCAAGAGGTTAGGTGCAAACTCATATGTCACGCAGTGGATAGCCAACTGGCGCACAGACAGGACCCAGGAAGTTAGAACTGGGGATTCCTCCTCTACAAAGACACCAGTGACAAGTGGAGTCCCTCAGGGATCAGTCCTTGGACCACTCCTTTTTGGCATTTACTTCTCTGAAGTCAAGGCCAATGTCAGTGGAAAACTAAATTCCAAGAAGTGCATAGTTGTATCCTTTTGGAAGTCATCCACCCCTGGTAACTATCATATTGACATCACACCACTCAGAGCTGACCTAGTAGTCAGAGACTTAGGGACACACATAGATTGTAATATAGCCTTTGACCATCACATGTCTACAGTAGTGAGGAAATCATTCTATGTTGCTCAACTTATTAACAAAGGTATTGCATCTAAGTCCAAGGAATTCATTGTTCCACTGTATTCGGCATTCATCAGACCTATCATTAAGTACAATGCCCCTTTGGTATCTACCTAACCAGGCATATCCAACAGCTGGGACATCCACAGTGGTTCCTCACTAAAAGAATACATGGCATAATTAAAATGTCCTATGCAGACTGTCTCAAGGCCTTATCCCTGTATTCTGTCTCCTACAGGCTTTTGAGGGGAGATTTATGCCTGGAATACAGAGCATTATCAGACTTCACTCTGGTGGACCTCCTTCATATCCACAAAACAAACAGTGCCACAATTACCCATTCTAAAGACTTAAACCTTGCCTGTGATATAAAAAGGACCTGCTGGAGAGACAGGTATGTATTCCACAGACTACCCCATCTATGGAACAAGCTCCCCATCCATGTGAAGCAGAGTTCCTCCCTAACCCAATTCAAGTGTAACTTGGACAACTGGATGGGGAACAGGAAATCTATCCCTGGTTTGGCATCTATATCTCTAATGGACACAGGCAATCTGTAAATGTTTCATCTCCAGGCCCTCGCTTGTAAATGTTTCATCTCCCATACCCCTGCTTACACATATCAAGGGTATCAGAACTTGCCAGAGATTTGGGATGCATGGCTAGGCTTAAAGAGGCCCTTGTACTCATTAGCGTAGTAAACACCTATAAATCCATGAATGGAGAAAATTATAAAGCAGTTAAGACAAGAAGTGTCAATGTTAGAAGAGTATAGAAGAAGGAACACATCAAAAAAATATTCAGAAATATAGACGTGATAAAAGCAATGCACAGTATCAGAATAGATAAGGATCTATCATGCACTATCGCAAATAATCTAAAAATATCAGCACAAGAAGAAAAACTTGGAAGATATGCAGATAAATACAAAGGCAAAGTACAAAATAAACAACTTATTGATGACCCAAAACAGTTTTACAGAGAATTGGGAAACAAGGCAAAAGGAATTGAAACACCACCAAAAAAAGAAATAGATATATTTTGGAGAAAGATTTAAGAAGACTCTGTGAAACATAACAAAGATACTAAATGGACAGAAGAATAAAAAGTTCAAATGTACAGGATATGCAATGGGATGAAGTAATGGCCAGAGAGATTGAAACAAAGTTAAGAAAAGCCTCTAATTAGAAAACCCCAGGCCCAGATGAAGTGAATAACTTCTGGTTAAAAGTATTAACATCTTTACATGACGATTTAGCCATGAGTAAGAACTATTTATATGCATACCCTGAACAGGAAAAACAATAGTCCTACTTAATTGTGAACCTGCAAACTATCCTAAAAACTATAGACAAACAACTTGCCTTCTGACGACGTATAAACTATACACTGGAACTGATGCCATAAGAGTTTATAGTCATTTAGAAAAAAACTCAAACATGGCAATAGAACAAAAGGGTAATAAAAGAAAGTCATATGGAACAAAGGTCATTTTATGTTAAATAAAGTCATAATGGACAACTGTAAAAAGGAGAAGAATCTAAGTATGGCATGGACACACTATAAAAAAGCATTTGACAGTATCTCACATTCATGGATAAAAGGGTGCTTAAAAATGTATAAGATACACCTTACTCTGAGCAATTACATTACAGCGACCATGAAACAGTGACAAGCTACTCTGCAGTTAACCCATGATAAAGGACAAATTATTATTCCAGGGATAAAAATTCAAAGCAGGATATTCCAGGGTGACTCTCTTTCCCCGCTGCTCTTTTGTCTTGCCCTTAACCCCTTAAGCTGTCTACTTAACAGATTAGGTCATGGCTATAATTTGGCTCCCACAAACAACAGACTTCTTATATTCTGTCAGTAGATCATTTAAAACTGTATAGTTCATCAGATGAGGAAATGAAAGCACAACTGTAAGTGGCCAAAACTTTTTCAGATGATAAAATAATGTGATTTGGGCTTGATAAATGTGCAAAAGCAACCTTTAAAGCAGGAAAGCTGCAGTACCAAGAAAACATCAGTTTGGGACAGGAATGTGATAAAAAAGAACTTGACCAAGAAGGGGTGTATAAATATTTGGTAACTGATTAAGGATTAGCAATAAAACATGAACATCTCTGAATAAAACTCAGTAAGGAATATTTTAGGTGGCTTAAATTAATACTAAAAACAGCACTGACATCTAGGAACAAACTCCAAGCTATAAACCAATTTGCTCTTCCTGTCCTAACTTATAGTTTCTTTAGTGATTGACTGGCCCCAAAATGTGTTGGATAGTTTGGACAGGAAAATAAGAAGGATGCTTCATGCTCATCAAATGATTTATACAAATCAGTGCATACCAAGATATATTTTCTATTCGGAAGGAGGTATGGGCCTCCTCGAAATTGATTACATGTATAGATCTGCAATAGTGGGAATGCATACATATCTGCTGGCCTCACAAGACCAAAACATAATGAAAGTTTGGAAATATGAGGAGAATAAGTCTAAGAAGTCTTCCCTGCTTAGTTTAGCAGAAGCACACTGGCGTCAAGTGGGAATGGAAATCAAACCAGAAGTAGATGAAAATCAGGTAGACTGAATGTGCCAAAAACAAAAGAAAGAATATAAGGTGAAGTATTGGATGAGAAGGCAAGACATGTGGAAAATGCATAAATATAGTTCCCAGTACAGGAAAATCTTGGAACAATCTTATGTTGATCTGGATTGGACACAGAAATGGTTAATGAGGGGTGAATTTAAACCAAAAGATGAAAGGTTAACATTAGTGGCCCAAGACAATGGACTACGTACAAGTTGGTTTACAAAGTCCATTGAACATGTGGGGCAACAGGCAAATGCAGGTTTAGTAAAACAGAATTTTAAACAGTGCCTCATCTTGTTACTGGCTGTGATATACTAATGGCAGAAAGACTGTATACTGAAAGGCATAATAATGTGACAAGTCCTTTGCATTGGGGATTGTGCAAACATTATATTATTGAAGTAGCTGGAAAGCAGTGGAAAAATGAGCCACAATACATCATAGACAATGATGAAGTTTATATCATATGAGATCATCCATTACCAACTGTTCCAAAATAGATGCAAGAAATCCAGATATAGTAATCCATAAAAAAAAGATTAAAAGTAGCATTGATTATTGAAATTGCTACACCCAGTGAAAGATACCCAGACAGTTCCTTAAGTAGTAGGAGTAACAGGTCTTATAAAAAATAATTTACAATCATACTTAGATATGTTACCAATGTTACCGATACTTGTAACTCCATAAGAACTGCAGAAGGAGTCATTACTGGGCACGTTGTGGGTGCTGTGAAGAGCACTTCTGGCTAACATCAAAGACTGAAACAATACTAATTTCATGAACTTTAATCATTCTTTGACATAGGAATGGTGGTCCTTTTCCATCATAGTATTAGAAACCCAAAGGACTTGGAAAAATTAAAAAAAACTGTGTAACTGAGTTTTGCCAGGAATGGTAAAGAACACAACACATTTGTACTGTCACTGATGTCATATAAGTATCAAACGCAGACTGCATCATCAAAGGTGTTGCTACACTAAGCCACCAACTCTAGTCACCAGGAATGAGTGAAAATACCTGGGTCTTATTAATTCCTGGTGTAACTTTCCACATCAGAGTAGTAATATTAATTCCTGGTGTAACCTCCCACATCAGAGTAATAATATTAATTACTGGTGTAACCTCCCACATCAGAGTAGTAATATTAATTCCTGGTGTAACCTTCCACATCAGAGTAGTAATATTAATTCCTGGTGTAACCTTCCACATCAGAGTAGTAATATTAATTCCTGGTGTAACTTTCCACATCAGAATGGTAATATTAATTCCTGGTGTAACCTTCCACATCAGAGTAGTAATATTAATTCCTAGTGTAACCTTCCACATCAGAATAGCAATATTAATTCCTGGTGTAAGCATACATATCAGAGTAGTGATATAAATTCCTGGTGTAACCTTCCACATCAGAGTAATGATAAGGACTCCTGGTATAACCTTCCACATCAGAGTAGTGATATTAACTCCTGGTGTAACCTTCCACATCAGAGTAGCAATATTAATTCCTGGTGTAACCTTCCACATCAGAGTAGTAATATTAATTCCTGGTGTGACCTTCCACATCAGAGTAGTAATATTAATTCCTGGTGTAACCTTCCACATCAGAGTAGTAATATTAATTCCTGGTGTAACCTTCCACATCAGAGTAGTAATATTAATTCCCAGTGTAACCTTCCACATCAGAGTAGTAATATTAATTCCTGGTGTAACCTTCCACATCAGAGTAGTAATATTAATTCCTGGTGTAACCTTCTACATCAGAATAGTAATATTATATCCTGGTGTGACCTTCCACATCAGAGTAGTAATATTAATTCCTGGTGCAACCTTCCACATCAGAGTAGCAATATGAATTCATGTTGTGACCTTCCACATCAGAGCAGTAATATTAATTCCTAGTGTGACCTATCACATCAGAGTAGTAATATTATTTCCTGATGTGACCTTCCACATCAGAGTAGTAATATTATTTCCTGATGTGACCTTCCACATCAGAGTAGTAATATTACTTCCTGGTGTAACCTTCCACATCAGAGTGGTAATATTAATTCCTGGTGTAACCTTCCACATCAGAGTAGTAATATTAATTCCTGGTGTAACCTTCCACATCAGAGTAGTAATATTA
Organism: Protopterus annectens; assembly: GCF_019279795.1. NCBI lineage: Eukaryota > Metazoa > Chordata > Ceratodontiformes > Protopteridae > Protopterus > Protopterus annectens. The sequence goes on along the minus strand of NC_056726.1, from coordinate 1,614,471,358 downwards.
ATTCCTGGTGTAACCTTCCACATCAGAGTAGTAATATTAATTCCTGGTGTAACCTCCCACATCAGAGTAGTAATATTAATTCCTGGTGTAACCTTCTACATCAGAGAAGTAATACTTATTCCTGGTGTAACCTTCCACATCAGAGTAGTAATATTAATTCCTGGTGTAACCTTCCACATCAGAGTAGTAATATTAATTCCTGGTGTAACCTTCCACATCAGAGTAGTAATATTAATTCCTGGTGTAACCTTCCACATCAGAGTAGTAATATTAATTCCTGGTGTAACCTTCCACATCAGAGTAGTAATATTAATTCCTGGTGTAACCTTCCACATCAGAGTAGTAATATTAATTCCTGGTGTAACCTTCTACATCAGAATAGTAATATTATATCCTGGTGTGACCATCCACATCAGAGTAGTAATATTAATTCCTGGCGCAACCTTCCACATCAGAGTAGCAATATGAATTCATTGTGTGACCTTCCACATCAGAGCAGTAATATTAATTCCTGGTGTGACCTATCACATCAGAGTAGTAATATTATTTCCTGATGTGACCTTCCACATCAGAGTAGTAATATTAATTCCTGGTGTAACCTTCCAGATCAGAGTAGTAATATTAATTCCTGGTGTAACCTTCCACATCAGAGTGGTAATATTAATTCCTGGTGTAACCTTCCACATCAGAGTAGTAATATTAATTCCTGGTGTAACCTTCCACATCAGAGTAGTAATATTAATTCCTGGTGTAACCTTCCACATCAGAGTAGTAATATTAATTCCTGGTGTAACCTTCCACATCAGAGTAGTAATATTAATTCCTGGTGTAACCTTCCACATCAGAGTAGTAATATTAATTCCTGGTGTAACCTTCCACATCAGAGTAGTAATATAAATTCCTGGTGTAACCTTCTACATCAGAGTAGTAATATTAATTCCTGGTGTAACCTTCCACATCAGAGTAGTAATATTAATTCCTGGTGTAACCTTCCACATCAGAGTAGTAATATTAATTCCTGGTGTAACCTTTCACATCAGAGTAGTAATAAGCTGGCCACTTTGGTATGACTTTGACAAAAGGGAATAGAACAACTTAAGTGTATGCTATCTGCTTGCATCAAAAGCTAATTTGTTATCTGGACACTGTGCACGTGTTTGTCTAACTAATTTTTTCTGTAAACTGGACAGCCCATCTAAATGAGAACAAGAAGATGTGAATTTTATTAAATGGAAAAATGAAGGCTTCACATCTTTTGTCCTTGTTTTTGACCCCACTTCCAGATGATCATCAACAAACTCAGTAAGCAGAATAAAAACTAGAATGAACAGCAGATGCAGGGTGGTATCCAACGAGATGGAGCCTGAATAATGAAAACATTTTTTACTCAATCCAATGATCAAAATGAAGTGCAAGTACACATAAAATCACAGTTTAAAAATGATAAAACAACAAGTTAAGCACTTTTGTCAATACTCAGACTTCTTCAGAACAGTGAATTGCTGGCTGATAACTCCTTAAATACACACATAGTCAATTAGTAAAATATTACCCCACATCATTTCCTTTCAATTAAGAAACATCACAGGAAGTGTAAGGTAGTAGTGAATACTCCCCCTATTTGCAAGTACACAAAAAGTCAGCTAACCAAATGTTGAATCAATAGTGTCACATGTAAAGAATGTTATAAGGCAAAAAATACCAATGACAATATGAATAAATCGTAACATAAATAACTGTTTAAGTTTCAAAAGTGGTGCTATAGAAATTCTACCATTAAGACCTGGAGGGGAGTATGCATTCAGTCTGATCTGCCACTTTAACTCAATGTACTCCAAATATTCCTCAACAGGTCCACCCCTTTGTCCCAAATCAACTTGTTCAAGAATAAAAAAACTAAAACTGTGATTACTTTGGTCATTAATATGCCTAAATAAAGCATTCTTCATATTTTTCTGCTTGATATAATATAAATGTTGGTAGACTCTTAAGTCTAAAAGCATTTTTTGTTTTCACCACAAAATAACCTTGGCAGTTTTTACATACTGCAATATAAACAACCCCCTTAGTATAGCAAAACATTTTCTTTTTATTAGTAATGGATCCAAAATTCTTAAGTTTAAATTTGTCCGTATCCATCATGAAAGGGCACTGGGGACATCTACCACATTTATACGTGCCACCTCTAGTGAGATTAAGTTTGCCTTTTTCAAGTAGTCCTTTTATTGATGTACTCTTTTTATAAACTATAGTGGGTCTATTACCTATCTTGTCCAAGACCCCAATATCATTATCAAAAACCTTCCAATATTTATGTATTATGTATTTGATTTCTTCAAAATCTGCAGAATATGTGAGTGTCAGTGCATGTGTAAAAATAGTATTATTGTGCCTCACATTGTTGTGGTCATCCCTATTGCCCAATAGGGCTCTAAAGTGTCCACTGGTCCTCTTATTTATAACTTCCTGAATGATGTTTGATAGAAAAGGCTCTGGATAACCTCTTCTCTGAAACATATTGGACAAATTGTCACATTCCTTGGTAAAGTCATAAAAGTCAGACACCATCCTGGCCAATCTAACACATTGGCCCTTGACCAGGGCCTTCTTCTGGTGCCAAGGATGTGCACTAGTAAAATGTAATAATGTGTTAGTGTAGGTTGGTTTCCTATATAGTTGGGAAATAAAACAGCTGTTCACATAATCTTTTTTTATGGTGATGTCCAAATAATGAATATAATCTAGATCCTTGACCATAATAAATCTCAAAAAACTGGTGGTACTGTTCATGTACGAAAAGAACCTATTCAAATCTTGTTCTGATTGATTCCAAAACAGGACAATATCATCAAGGTATCACCCATACAATACCCATGAAGTCCTGAATTGGGAGTTAAAAATGTATTGATCTTCCCAATGTGCTAAGACAATGTTGGCGAAGATTGGTGCACAACATCCACCCATGGCAACTCCAAGCCTTTGTTTAAATAAATGTTCTTCAAATGTAATGAAATTATTTTCCAAAACCATCTCCATACAAGTACGGATGGTCAAGATGGTGTCATGATTCAATGACGAATTACTGAATAGAAACTCATAGAACCAGTCCAGACCTATATCATGTGGTATAACTGAAAACAGGTCACAGACGTCAATAGTCACCAGGATGAGGTTACTGTCATACATATTCTGATTGACTTTACCAAGGAAGTCCCATGAGTCCTTAATTATAGTAGTCCGATTATCAAGGACCCCCTTAGTCATACTGTCAATGTATTTTGCTATACTAAATGTTTTGGAGGCTTTGGCATCTACAATGGGTCTTAAAGGTGGACTGTGTATTGATTTGTGAATTTTTGGTATTCCAAATATGGTGGGAATCCTGGGATGTTTGGTTAAAATGTAGTTGTGTGTGTCTAGTGTGATTTGTCCATTCAGTAAAAGTTCCTCCAATTCTAAGTCAATGTTACGATATGCTATGTTTAATTCATTTCGTGAGATCTCAGTGTACACTTCACTATACAGTATGTCAAACATTCTACTATTGTAATCATCAGTATTCATAATAACCAGACCCCCACCCTTGTCTGGTTTCATAAGTCTTATGTTAGTCTGATGTAAAATTTCACTCAAAATACCCTTCTCCTCTATTTTTAAATTGTCTATGGGTGAGTCATTATGCCTATAACCCAATCATGTTCTAATGTCGTTTTCACATAGAACCTCAAATATTTGTACCAAAGGGTGATTGGGAGGTTGAAAGGTACTTGGTTTCCTAAGGTTTGAGCCATAAGTAAAATTACTATCAGAAAAAAATAAAGCTAGATTTAATTTCCTTGTAAATAGTTTTAACTGCACCATAACATCTACTATGTTGCCCTTGCTAGTAGGCACAAAATCCATACCTTTGGATAGAAAATCGGCCCATTCCCTAGTGACAGTAAGACAACTGTAATTATAAATACTGAAGTCACCCAAATCATTAGTCACAATTGAAGGAATCACATTCTCAGTCTCAGTATGTGATGGGCTGCTTATCTCCGGTAGTTGTTCCACCCCCCCCTCCCCCTCCGTGGTGCAGATCGAGGACTGTAATAATTTGACCTTGTCTGTCTTTGGTTGATTAGCCTCTCCGAGGCATAGTAATGACCAAAGTAATCACAGTTTTAGTTTTTTTTATTCTTGAACAAGTTGATTTGGGACAAAGGGGCGGACCTGTTGAGGAATATTTGGAATACATTGAGTTAAAGTGGCAGATCAGACTGAATGCATACTCCCCTCCAGGTCTTAATGATAGAATTTCTATAGCACCACTTTTGAAACTTAAACAGTTATTTATGTTATGATTTATTTATATTGTCATTGGTATTTTTTGTCTTATAACATTCTTTACATGTGACACTATTGATTCAACATTTGGTTAGCTGACTTTTTGTGTACTTGCAAATAGGGGGAGTATTCACTACTACCTTACACTTCCTGTGATGTTTCTTAATTGAATGGAAATGATGTGGGGTAATATTTTACTAATTGACTATGTGTGTATTTAAGGAGTTACCAGCCAGCAATTCACTGTTCTGAAGAAGTCTGAGTATTGACGAAAGTGCTTAACTTGTTGTTTTATCATTTTTAAACTGTGACTTTATGTGTATTTGTACTTCATTTTGATCATTGGATTGAGTAAAGAATTTTTTCATTATTCGGGCTCCATCTCGTTGGATACCACCCTGCATCTGCTGTTCATTCCAGATGATCATCAGTCATTTCTTAACCAATTAGCTACGTTTTCCTTTCATCAAGTGAGAATAAGGGTTTAACCTGGAAGACCAATACTTTTGCTAGTGCTTAGTGTGAGTGAGTTTTTACCCTGACCCACACTGTGTATGTCATAGTCCTCACCAGAGTTTGGCATGCAGTTGGCATATATATAGTGCAGGCTTTATCATTCCCTTCTGTGAGTCAAGTGACCCCACATGGCTATATCCCCTATATCATCTAACCTAGGCAAGTCCTTTATTTTTTATGCAAGTTTGACTGTAGTTGTGGGATGATGAATGCCTTGTTTTGGTTCACTGATAACATTTGCACTGCTGGTTTGTTATGATTTGATCTTGATGGCTAATTATGTGAGAGCAATGAAAATACATTATTAAGATGTTCAAGGGATTCTACTGAAAAGCTACAGGTTTTGTTAATTAAATTAAGCTAAGTTTAAGTACTTAAATCTTAAGCACTTTAAAAAATTCAAACACAGTGATGACTTCATTCTGAATGTAAATGAAATAAATACAGAAAAGTGAAATGTTATGAAAATATGCTGCACGAACAAGTATATTGTAAATCTGCTAAGATATTAAGTAAAATATCTGTTTAACATAACCAAACAACAATATTTAAATATAACCCAAACCAAGACTTTATAGATACATTTAGGCCAATAAAGCCAAAATACAATAGCTGTCCACATCCATTATGATAATTTAATTGTGATATAATAGTTTGTCATTGTAGGTTACTGAATGAGTCACTAAATGCTTCTATCATTATACATTCCTCCTTAGCCTGTAATTGCATCTGTGGCACATTTTCTCAAAATTGGTAGAACACTGTGTCTGGGAAAATGATGACACACAACAGCATTTGGCCAGTAGCACTCAAACTGTGTTGATAGGCCACCTGATTATTATTGCTATCTGTGCTTTATTCATCTATAAATTGTCCAGCCCCTTCCATCACTGTGACAGTAATAAGGGTGAGTTTTGACATATGCATAGTATTCTATTTGATGATATCAATCTCTTTTCAAGGGCCATCAGATTACTTTCATTCAGCTTTTCTTTGAAACTGATGCTATTTGGACAGACTCTTGAAGAACTTGGATTCTAATGTGCCAGCAAACTCCAGATTTTAAGAGTCATGGTTCCTGGAATAAGAAAGAGTGAACAGAAAGAGAGTCAGAACTCATGGACTATGGAAACAAGGCTTAACAAAGCACACTTTAATAATACCAAATATGTTAGCACTTACTTCTGAGGTACACCTTCCCATGCCCATTAACTGGTATGTTGCAGATCCAAAAACCAACCAGAGTACCCTATCATACTTTTTTCTGCCTCAGTGCAGATATGTGGATTTAGAATGTTAGCTCACCAAAGGTCAAAGTGTAACTTGCATGTTAGTCTAATATTCTGTGTCAACCAAATGTATGCAGACCATACAAAGGTATGGGAGTTTTTCTCCCTGGGCCTCTTCTGAAAAGGAGTTTTTCATAGCAAAGTCAGACTTTGCCAACATAGGTAATAAATAAAGAATTAAAATTAAATACATGCCTGATTAATTTCCTACTAATGTATCTGTTCAGGGGGGGGGACTGGTGGTCAAAGTGCATTATAATGGTAATTGTTTTTAGCACTGTACATGCCCTCGTATCATTCGGATTTTCAAAGTAAAATTCAGCTCGCTCTGTCTTCTCAAAAAGACAGCATTCTAACCTTATACCAAGGTATATAAAAGTGATACTAAACCATATTAAACTAAAATTTTCTTTTATATAATCTAATGGATTTATATTGCAGTCAGGAAATAATATCTGTCAAATGATGCCAACATGGATTGTTGCAATGTGATATAATTTTGTGAAAATATATTAACAATGCACCTTTTAAAATTGTAAGTGCTAAGTGGATTTTGTGTTTCTAATGAATGTCATTTATACCATATAAATTGTCATTAACAGCATGGGATACTTAAAGATCATGGGCTGTGGTTGAAAAGGGTTTTTCAGTCTAGCAAACTCACATAGATAAGCTATCAACTGGTCAGTGTCATATGATATAACAAACTTTTTAATGGTACATCAACATGCATAAGAAAAAGTAATCAGGAAAATGGGCCTGTTCTGTTTGGTTTGTTATCCTTTCAATATTTAAGCTACAGTTTCAGTCACTGTAGATATCCCTTGATACAGGCATTTCTGTAAATTAAATAAAGTAATGGCTCTAGGAACTGATATTCCTACAATTCTTAATATATATATATTCTCATCTTAACCAATGACATCCGAGTTAAACAAGATGCACGGTTCATTGTGGGCATTTAGGATTCTGTTAATACTGATTTTATTCTGTTATTATTAAAGTGTGCTTTTTTAAATCCCACTTTGCCACATAAATGAGTTTAGGTATTATTTCATGTAATCACAGCACCCATCTCTGCATAAAGAATCTTATAATCCAATTTGAAAAGGACGTCATCCAATAGGAGCTAAGGCTTGTTTGATTTATTGATCATCACCTTCACCACATGCTGCACCACATGGGGGGTGGTATGGAAGAAGGAAGATGGACCCATCTGTGGCAGAAGAAAGTAGTCCACAAAAGCAGTAAAAGTGACAGGCCAAAAAAAAAGAACCATGCATATGACAAAGCGGGCTGCTGATAATAAGGAAGAAATTACATATTGTTACTATTATGCAAGAGTCCAGAATTTCCAGATAGGGGATATACAGAAACATTATGAGAGAAATTAGTATAAAAAATACTTGCACATGAAAAACTGTCAAAAGCTAGAAATAAAAATCTGTATTCATTACTACAACAGATCCTTGAAAAATATTACATAGATGAAGGAAATTTTGGTTGCCTGAAAAAAAAAGCAACAGAGGAAGTGAGAAACATGCAAAGAACAAATTTTAGAGAATTTTTGAAAGGTATAAAAAATAAACATGGACGTGGGAAAGAAAAAGAGATCCAGCAAGGTGCCATATTTATGCAACGAGGAAGCCAAATTAATCAAAACACAAAATGGAGCTTGAAGATATTTGAATTGAAACACAGGTAAAGGCATCGAGATGTGAACATTTTCACAATACCAAAAATACGATCACAAAGGAGAAATGTAGAAAACAAGATTAATAAAGTAGATGTTAAACAAATAGAAACTGAAGTGATGGACTATCTGCAAAGTGAAGGGTTTAATGCAGACACTCCACCTTGGGTAATTTAGCAAAATGACGGAAGCATGGGTCCACAGATTAAGGACCAGCAAGAGGATCAGGCGGCATCTAAAGAAAAAATGTCACATGATGATACCCTGAAGCCATCTTTAGGAGATCCCGTGTGAAAGTCCAGTTCAAGTTGTACAAGCAAGGGAAGCAACAGAAGACAGTGACAACACTGACATTGACAATGTTACAGCATGATGGACTAATGGCTCCTCATATGAAATAGCATCAGATGGAGCAAGATGTATCTGAAGAAGGTATGTCACAAGACATTGTTCTGGAATCTTCTTTGGAAGATTCACAGGAAATAGAGAACAAAGAAGGTGCTCTTAGTCCAGAAGAAAATGATCTAAAGGAAAACCTGCTTGACTCAATAAAGATAGATAGGCACAGTAAAATAGTTGAAAATAGGAAAGTAAACAAGACACAAAAGGTTAGAAGACTGGTAAAAAAGATAAACACAGTAATTAGGACAATTAAGAGATATATTATTGTGTGGTTAAACCAATAACGAACAAGGTGTTACCATAAAACACTGAGTAACAAGGGAAAGGAAGAAAACATGAAGAGTTTCACCTCAGAAGCATCTATAGATAAAACTATAAAACAATTAAAACTAAAAGTATCAGTGTTAGAATAATGCAGAAAAGTGAGCAGATCATCAGAATTCATTAGATGGATTTGGTAAAAGCTACACACACCATCAAAACAAACAAGGATTTATCATGCAGTTATTTTCAATACGAAACTAAGAATATCAGATAAATATAAAAAGAAATTAAAAAATAAGCAATTCATTAATTACCACAAAAGATTTAATAGAGAAATGGGAAACAAAGCAAAATGAATAGAAACACCACCAAAAAAGAAAAAAATATGCATATTTTGGAGAAATATTTATGAAGACCCTCTTGAACATAAAGTTGCTGAATGGATAAAAACACTAGAAGAAGCAGTAAAGATCTCTAAAACCAACAATATGAAATGGGATGAATTACAGCCATTTAAACTGAGTCAAAATTTAAAAAAAGTTCTTAGAAAACCCCAGGTCCAGATGCAGCACCTAACTTCTGGTTAAAGGTATTAACATCTTTAAACGGGTCTATATCAGCATTTAGAAAGATTAAAATGCCGAATACCAGTTGGCCGACATGGAAATGTCGAACTACGACAATGCCGAACAGCCATATCACCGATTTCTTCTTAACAGAAAGAAAGCGGTTGGCTGTTTCCTTACACCTGCCCTTTCCCTGACTTTAGTGCGGTCTCAGAGTTAGAATAATTAGTTAGGGAGGTGGGGGGCACAGCCCCCACTTTGGGTGGTGTGGGGGGTGAAGCCCCCCACTTAAAAATGTTTGCTTATGTTTGGCGTTGGTGTTTAGCCAACCGATTTCTTTCCCTTGGAAAGGAATCAGTGATTTGGCTGTTCGGCAATGTCACAGTTCGACATTTCCATGTTGGCCAACTGGTATTCGTCATTTTCATCTTTCGAAATGCTGATATAGACCCATTTAAATAGATTTAGCCCTGAGCAAGAATTACTTATATGTGCATCCTGAACAGACACCAACTTAGTTAACAAACAAACAAAAAATATACTTCTCCTCATGAGTGAACCTACAAGCCATCTAAAGAACTATAGACCAATAACTTGTCTTCTGACAATATAAAAATTATCAAATGTAAGTGACGCAGACAGAGTTTATTGTCATTTAGACAGAAACTCAATTATGGCAATTGAAAAGAAAGGTAATAAAAGAATGTTATATGGAAGAAAGGATAATTTGTTGCTAACCAAAACCATAATAGACAGTTGTACACAGGGAAAATGGGGTCCAAATGGAGAGATGAAAAGTCAGCAAGCAAAAGAGAGTAATAGTGCTAAAACTGAATTCATCCTAAAGTCTTGGTGAGTACCTTCACGAGGTGGACCCTGTTTTTCACAAAATCTCACCAAGGTGACACTGATATATAGACTGTATTTATATAGCATATATCATGGACAGAAGTAAGTCAAAAACAAAAAATGATAGCTGGGTGCACAAGACCCAGGATAAAAAAGTGCCCAGTCCTGGTAGGCACACTGGTGCCGGGACTGAAAAAAATGACAGTGTAAAATCTTCAAAATGCAGAAACATTTCTGCAATGTGGCCTGGCCAGGCCCAGGGGAAGGATGGCCCTCTTTTGTAGAAGGAAGAAGCGGTCCACAAAAAAAATCACAAAAATTGATTGGCCAAAGAAGAGCCATAAAGATGATAGAGTGAACTATTGAGGATAAGAAAGAAATTACGTATTGTTACTATTATGTAAAAAGCCCAGAATTTCCAAACACAAGATATACAAAATGATTAAGAGAGAAATTAGAGGAAAGAAAAGTACTTCCGAAAGAAAAACAGAGAAGCTTCAAATAAAAATGTGTGTTCATTAATACAAACGATTTTTGAAAAACAGTATATAGATCAAGACACTTTGATAAAATATATACAACAAAACCTAGAGATCTTTGAAAAATATAAAAAAGAAATATGGACATGGGAAAGAAAGAGACATTTGATATGGTGCAAGATTTATGCAAAGGAAAAAGCCAAGTTAACTAATATAGAGAAGGCAGCCACAAAGATATGCAAAGAGAAATACAGGCAAAGGCATCTAAATATGGAAAATTAATATCACAAAGATGGAATGTGGAAAAGAAGATTAGTAAAGCAGACATTAAAGTTATGGAGTGCCTACGAAGTGAAGGATTTAATGCAGAAGGTCTAACACAGGCTACATCACAGAATGATGGAGTGAGTCCCCAGAATAAGGAGAAGCAAGAAGATCAGGAGACATGTGAAAAAAAACTACGGACATGGGAAAAGAAAAGAGATTTAATATGGTTCATAGGTTTGACAGACTACTATCAACCTGGGTCCCCCAGGTCCCTGATAACTTCTTCTGTGCTCAGTGGATTGCCACCTATCCATCAGGTCCCATGGATGCTGTGTTTTTCACCTGATGGTCTCCGATGGTGTAATATTTACGCAAAGGTAAAAGCAAAATTAACCAATACAAAAAGAGCAGCACCAAATATATTTGAATAGAAACACAGGCAAAGGAATCCAGATATGGAAAATTTTACAATACAAAAAATAAGAAGACAAAGAGGAAAAGTAGAAAAAGAAATTAGTAATGGAGAAGTTAAAGAAATAGAAATTGAGGTTATGAAGCACCTGCAAAGAGAAGGATTCAGTGTACAAAATCCAATACAGAAAGCACCACAACAGGATAAAGCAAAAGATATCCAAATTAAGGGGAAACCAGTGGAACAGGAAGCAATTTGTCAAGTGCCATATCAAGATATTTTGGAGCCTTCCACAGGAAACCAGTATAAATGCTCACTTGAAGCTAGACAGCAAGGAAAGGAACAGGAAATTGTGGAAACTCTGATGCAGTCAATGTTGAGGAGTGATAGGCCAGTGAGTTCCCATATGACAGGGCAACAGATGACACAGGATGAAATTGAAGACTATGTACTACAGGAAGATGCTATAGAACATTCTATAGAATGCCCGCACGAAATGGAAAACAAGGGATGTGCCCTCAGTATGGAAGAAAATGAGCTAAGAGAAGAGTTGCTTGATTTAATGGACATGGATAGATATATTAAGATCAGTGAGAGAAATAGACTGCAAAAGGTCAATAAAACCCAAAAAGTAAGAAGTCTGATAAAACAAATGAATGCAGTAATTAGGACTGTCCATAGAGATCCATGCAATATAACAGAAGTAAACAGGATATATTACTGTGCAGCTAAATTAATAACTGATAAAGTTCTACCACAAGATCACAGGGTAGTGAGGGAAAGGAAGGGGAGAAATCGAATACCATCGTGGAAGTATCGAATAGAGAAAACTATAAAGTAATTAAGACAAGACATGGCACTGTTAGAAGATTATAGAAGAGGGAAAAGAACAACAAAATTTTTTACTAAGAAAGATAGATATGATTAAAGCAATGCACAGTATTAGAACAGACCAGGTTCTATCATGCACTATCGCAAATAACAAACTAAAAGTTTCAGCCAGGCAGAAAAACTTAGAAGATACAGAGATAAATATAAGGGAAAAGTACAAAATAAGCAATTTATTGATTACCCAAAAAAGTTGTATGGAGAATTGAGAAATAAGGTAAAAGGAATTGAAAGACCAGCAGAAGAAGACGAAGTAGATACATTTTGGAGAAGAATCTATGAAGATCTTGTGAACATAACAAAGATGCTGAATGAATAGAAGAAGTAAAAGAAAGAATAAGAAGTTTAAAGGTACAGGATATGAAATGGGATGAAGTAACAGCCAGAGAGATTCAAACAAAGTTAAGAAAAGCTTCTAACTGGAAAATGCCAGGCCCAGACGCAGTACCTAACTTTTGGTTAAAAGTATTAACATCTTTGTTTGAGTATTTAGCCATGAGTAAGAACTATTTATATGCGCACCCTGAACAGACACCACACTGCCTAACAACAGGCAAAACAATGCTCTTACTTAAGAGTGAACCTGCAGGCTACCCTAAAAATTATAGACCAATAACTTGCCTTCCAACAACGTATAAACTATACATGGGAATTGACGCTGACAGAGTTTATAGTGATTTAGACGAAAACTCAATTATGGCAGTAGAACAAAAGGGCAATAAAAGAAAGTCATATGGAACAAAGGATCATTTGTTGTTAAATAAAGTCATAGTGGAGAATTGTAAAATGGGGAAGAATCTAAGTATGGCATGGACTGACTGCAAAAAAAAGCATTTGATAGTATCCCACATTCATGGATAAAAGAGTGCTTAAAAATGTATACGATACACCCTACACTGATCGACTACATTACAGTGACCAAGAAACAGTGGCAGACCACTTTGCAATTAAGCCATGATAAATGAAAGATTATTATCCCAGGGATAAAAATTCAAAGAGGGATATTCCAGGGTGACTCTCTGTCACTGTTGCTATTCTGCCTTGCCATTAACCCGTTAAGCTGTTTAATTAACAGCTTAGGCCATGGCTACAATCTGGCTCCTAGAAAACAACATTGTCTAATGACTTCTCATATTCTATTTGTTAAATATTTAAAACTGTATAGCTCATCAGATGAGGAACTGAAAGCACAGCTGCAGGTTGTCAAAATTTTTCAGATGGTTTTAGAATGTCATTTGGTCTTGATAGATGTGCAAATGTAAACTTCAAAACAGGAAAACTGCAGCACCAGAAACACATCAGTTTGGGACAAGAATGTGATATAAAAGAAGTTTAGCAAGAGGGAGTGTATACATACTTGGGAACTGATGAAGGATCAACAATAAAACATGAACAAATGTGAAAAAAAATAATTAAGGAATACTTTAGAAGATTTAAATTAACCCTGAAAACAGCATTGACATCTAGGAACAAAATCTAAGCTATAAACCGATTTGCTCTTCCTGTCCTAACTTATAGTTTTTGAGTGACTGACTGGCTCCAAAATGTGTTGGAGAGATTACATAGGAAAAAAAGAAGGATGCTTCATGCTCACCAAATGATTTATAAACATCAGTGTATACCAATATTATATATTCCCCATTCCAAAGGAGGGATGGGCCTCCTTGAAATTGATTACATGCATAGATCTGCAATCATAGGACTCCACACATATCTACTGACCTCACAAGATCCAAATGTAGTGAAAGTTTTGAAACATGAGGAGAATAAATCTAAGATTACTTCTCTGCTTAATTTAGCAGAAGCATATTGACGGCAAGCAAAAACAGAAATCAAACCAGAAGTGGATAAAAACCAGGCAGCAAATGAATGTGTCAAAAAACAAAAGAAAGAATATAAGGTGAAAGACCAGATGAGAAGAAATGTGTAAAAAGCTTAAATATAGTTGCAAGTATAGAAAACTTCTGGAAGAACCTCATATTGATAGGAACAAATGCAGGACTGGTTAAGGAGAAGCAAATTCAAACCAAGAGATGAAAGGTTAATATTGGCAGCCCAAAATAGTGGGCTACGTACATGCTGGTTTACAAAGTCCATTGAACATGTGGGATAAACAGACAAATGCAGGTTTTGTAAAACCGAATTGGAAACAGTCACACACCTTGTTGCTGGTTGCAACACACTTATGTCAGAAGGACTGCATACTGAAAGGCATAATAATGTGGTGAGACTGTTGAGCTGGGGATTGTGCAAACATTATGGTGTCAAACTGGCTGAAAAGCACTGGAAACATGAGCCACAAAGGATCATAGAAAATGATGAAGTTTATCTCACATGGGGTCACCCATTACCAACAGTTTAAAAGATAAATGCTAGAAGACCAATATAGTGGTCCAACAAAAGAATACAAAAGCAGCATTGATCATTGAAATCGCCACACCCAGTGACTACAGTGTCTTGTGTGCAGAGAGACACAAAGTCATAAAATGCCAGGATCTGCAGGCAAAAATGAGAGCAATGTGGAAGAAAGATACCCAGACAGTTCCAATAGTAGTAGGAGCAACGGGTCTTATAAAAAAGAATGTACAATCATATTTAGATATGTTACTAATCCATGTAACCCATACGAATTGTAGAAGGAGTCATTACTGGGCACATTGTAGGTGCTGTGAAGAGCACTTTTGGCTGACATCAAAGATTGAAACATACCAATTTCATGAACTTTAATCGTACTTTGACTTAGGAATGGGGTTCATTCCCATCTTGGTATTAGAACCCCAAAAGATTTGGAGAAATTAAAAAAAAGGAAAAAAAATCGAAGTATGTCATTGATATGTTACAAAAAAAAATTGATAGCATCCAACATTTATGGACAATGGAATGCTTGCAGATGTATAAGATGCACCCTGACACAGTTTAGTGACTATGAAACATTAGCGAACTACTTTGCAGAGGAATCTTGACAAAGAGCAAATTATTTTTCCTGGGAGAAAAAAAATCGAAGGAGGGCATTCTGTGGTGATTCTTTGTCGCAACTGCTGTTTTGTCTTGCTCTTAACCCATTTAGATGCTTATTTAACAGATTAGGTTATGGTTTCACTTTACCTCCCAGAAACCAACCTTGTTTATGGACGTCTCATGTAGTTTTTGTGGATGACTTATAATTGCATAATTCATAATGTGGAGCTGAAACCACAATCGTAAACGATTACAACTTTCTCAGATAATATAAGAATGTTATTTGGTTTTGATAAATGTACAAAAGCAACGTTTGAAAAGAGAAAGCTGCAGCACCAGGAAAATATCAACCTGGAACAGGAATGTGATGTAAAGGAGCTTGAGCAGGAAGGAATGTGTAAATATTTGGGAATAGATGAATACATGACAATAAAACATGAACAAATGAAAATAAAGCTATGTAAAGAATACGTCACATGACTATAACTAATATTAAAACTGTCTTGACATCTAGGAATAAAGACCCAGCTATTTATCAAATTGATCTTCATGTTCTAACTTACAGTTTTGGGGTAGATACCTGGCCTCCAAAGATACTGGATCAGTTGGAAACAAAAGCAAATAAAACACTTCTTGCTTATCCAATGATTTATAAAAATCAGTGTATACCAAGATTATATATTCTTTGCTTTGAAGGAGGTGTGGGCCTTCCTGAAACTGGCCATGAATATTTGCTGAAGTCATCAGACTGAAGCATACTGAAAGCTTTAAAACAGTTGCACAGCTTGGTGCTGGGAGTGATACACTCATGACAGAGGTTCTGTATACTGAAAGGCACATGCCCTGAGGACTATGCAGGCATTACAATATAGAAGTAACGGAGTAGCATTAGAAATATAAATCACAAAGCATTAAAGAGAACGATGAAGTTTATATAACATGGGATCACTCATTACCAGCAGTTCATAGATCGAAGAAACGCCAATATATTAGCTCATGAAAAATAGATAAAAATAGCATTGATCAGATCTGCAGGCAGTAACAAGAGCAGTGTGGAAGATAGATGTCTGGACAGTTCCAAAAGTAGTAAAAGGAGCAATAGGACTAAGAAAAAGGAATTTTCAATCTTACTTAAATATACTACAATGCATAAAACCCCATATGAATTGCAGAAGGAAGAAATTCTGGGGACCTTGTAGATGCTGAGAAGAGCACTCATTGCTAACATCATACATTGAGATAATAGCAATATCATTAACTTTAACTGTATTCTGACTTAGGAATGGGGTCTATTGCCTGTATGGTATTATTAACCCAAAATGATAGGAGAATTTAAAAGAGCAGATGCCACAATGCTGAGAGCTGTCGATCTTCAAAAACCCCACTATAAGCCTATAGTAAAATCACCAACATCTCCTTTCCCAAGCACTTAAACAGCTCTATCAGCAGCTAATTTATGTCTGAAAATGTAGTTATTTATTTATTTATTTATTTAACATTTGTTTATTGTGAAAGTCTGACTGGCTCAAAGCCCATTACTGGTTACTTACTGTGGGAAAAAACTTTGAAATAACAATCGTTCACGGAGTTTTTGTTTTTGCTGAAAATGGGTCGACGAAGAGGTATTTAATGTATTTACTTTATATTGATATGATATAGGCCCATGAAAGCCATACCTACCTTAGTGTCCATAGGGAAAGAAATACACATTTGTCCAGTACCCCTATGGCGGTCAAAGATCCCAAAAGGAACCTTATAATGTCCTTGTCCACTCAGAAACTGGCTAGCATTTCCTGATTATAAAAGTTATAATGAATTATCCTCTGCCTATGTCACTGCCTTCTTGTCTGGTGAGTTACACTAGGTGGAAGTTGTCCTGGCCAAGACAAGCAACTCACGTCTAAAAATAGCAAGGTTAGCAGCAAGTGACAATTTATTTGCAGATTGTAAAGTAGATAGGGTTGGCAAGACTCCTCTTTATAACTGCAGATGGTGAAAATTCAGCTATGAATCACAAACAGGTGACATAATGCTACCTTTGAATATGCTGAGTTACATAATTTCTCATTTATATCTCATTAAAGGTTAATTTGCTTAACTTTATTTGCTGCCATCACCCATTAGCATAAGTGGTATCTATGGATCACAGCTGAGCTGTGCTCATTCATGAACAGTGCAGAGAACCTTAAAGCAACTGTGTAATGACTATGAACACCATCCTCTGTCTTGAATGCTTAAATGCATTATTTTTATATTCCTGTCTTGTCTAGTCTAGGCTGTATCTGAAAAAAAATCTTCATATCGATCTAGCACTTGTTAACAGAGTTTTGTTTGCCCTTTATTTTCTTTCATCAGTTATTGTTTGCCTGAAAACATTGATTTAAATACTTAACTATTTGTACATTTCAAAACTGATGCCTCCTGCTGCTGTAACATTTCTATTTCACTTGTTAGAAACTCAGTTATTGGTACCAGCACTAACTTCATCTCTGCTACTACAAATTGCTTATGGTTTGGACAGTGATTGCCAGTCCTTGCTGACCCAAATATCACCCTATCTTAACAAATCAACAAGTACATAGTTGAGAACAGATGATGCCATTTCATATATCCTGTCGGAATTCTTATCAGTCCTCTCACCTCAGGTAAGGCAATAGTATGTGGATGTGGGTTCAAGTCTGTGTCATTATTCAAAACATGATGCAAGACTTACAAGTCACTGGTTGCCTTTAGCCTAAAGCATGCTTAGTTCTTCATTGTTTGGTTATGCATATAGACAATAATTCAGAGCTAAGTATGGTTATTAGAATTATTTGACGTGTCAGATTTCCCTCATACTTTATAAGTAGGTGGCTTTCTACTTTCTGGTGAAAATGTAAAACAATCTGAATGTCTAATGAGTTGTTTAGGATATGAACTTAGAAGTTTTGGATTTTGGGTTAACTAGATCAAAAAATGCCAGTTATAATGGGATATTAGGGTGTATTCAATGTAGCATACATTATTTTGTTATATTAAGGATTCAGTGTGGGAATGATGAAATAGTTAAAATGCAAAAGGACATTATTTATGGAAAAGCTGCAGAAAAAGAACTGGATAGAGAATTCTACATTTTTATAATTGGGTGCTGTAAATGCTTTCATCAGTTTATGATTTTTATGGGAGTTTGTTGGACATATGAAGATTAGGACACATGTCAACAGATATGCTGGGTATAGATGCATTTCTCTCTCTCTCTCTCTCCATAGATATGTATATCTATCTATCTATCTATATATATATATATATATATATATATATATATATATATATATACATACACACATATATGGATATATTTATGTATGCGTTCCTGTCATTTTGTTGAACATCAGTCGGGCAATGACTGCAAGGGGTGGTGCTTAAGCTGAATGGTCTAAACATTAAGACAATGTTTCATTAAGAAATATGTGCAGGGTTGGAGGTGAGAGCATTTGCATGTATGTGTGTGTGTGTGTGTGTGTGTGTGTGTGTGTGTGTGTGTGTGTGTGTGTGTGAGAGAGAGTTAGGCTTAGGGTCAAGGATAGGTGAGGGATAGCTTTTGTATGTTTTGTGTGAGTGTGTTTATTTTAGGGTTAGGGTCAGGCTTAGGTAGGGGGGATAGGCTGTGTTTGTACATGTTTGTGTGTGTGAGTATGTCCTGTGTAGTGGCAGTGTTACAGGAAGTTTTTCATTAAGGGTTAGGCTTGGGGAAAGGGGCAGCATTAGGGTTATGATTGACGCCAATTACTAAACTAGTGCAGTCAGGTTTGTTTCTCATGTCTTTTTTTTTCTCAAGATGGAAAGCCTTAAATGAACCTTTGAGAAAAGGCATTTATTTTGGTCTGAAGCTGGTAAACAAATATATATTCCTCAAAGACATTCTTGACGCTAAGCCATCAGTGTTTGCTTACCAAAAGTTTAATGCAATACAAAAGACCAGCAGAAAGTATTTGTCACTGTGTCCTTATTATAGCCATTAACTTATATATTTTTAAAGTGTTTTCTGTTGAAAATTTTTTGAAACAATTTTAGGGTTTTTTTGTTTTTGGATTTAGTGAAATTACTATTTTAGAAAGGCATGATGAATTCTAATGGCATTAGAAAAAATATTTATTATCTAATGCTGATAGGGAGGTGTTTTGTTATTGGATGCCTTACTGTCTTTTCTCATTAATACATCATTCTAGGCTTTGGAATGTTTTACCTCTAACAGCCAATATGCCATACCTTACATTCCATAGTATTTGCTAAAAATCCGATATCAAAAGCACAATCTAAGCAACTGTCTATATCTTGTGAACACTAAATGCTATTAAAAGGAACAAACAGCAGTGTTATCAGTAAAATGTTTTTTTTAAAGTGATATAGTGCATTGAGCCTTTATTTCAGTGATGTAGTATAGCAATAACTGATGGCATCAGTGTAGTATATTGAAGATTTATCCACAGTTGGCATAGTTTAATCATGAGGGTGAAGCCTGAGTGATTAAATAAAGCCAACTGTGGGTAAATTTCAATATACCTTAACCACAGAGTTGGTTATTGCTATTACACAATGACATTATTTAACAAAAAAAATACTTACTTTTCTTAAATAATCCCTAGGATTCACAAAGCTCCATGCAAGAATAAGGCTATTCTTGCACAGAGTGGTTCATGTCCATTTAGAATAGCAGCGCACCTTGCATATGCATGAAGGCACTCTGCAATCTAATCTAAACGGACACGAACCAGAAGCGAGTGCAGAGGGCATGTGTCAGCAGTGCCTGTACATGTAACACGCCCCCTTCACTCACCGTATGGCACTTTCTGACACAGATGAGTGTCAATTTATATAATATTAGAGCCTGGCTCTAATATTATATAGTAAATGAGTGTCTGCAGACACTGAAATGTAAGTAGCTAGCATTTCAGTGTCCGCGGACACTGAAAAAGAAAGAAATAAAACACAAACACCTAGAAGGCAACAGCCTTTAAGTGCATGCCCCGAAATGTATACACTCTTGCTCTACATGCATGGAAGCAGTAGGGCAAGAGGAAAGCAATAGAAATTAAAAAAAATGTAAGTTTCTTTTTCATCATATAAATCCAATGTTTAAGCAGTGTGCAGCTTGTTTGTGTGGCGCGCCACTATGCTTAGCCTGGCTGACATCCTGAAAATGATAGACAAGTGCTACAGTGAGAAAAAACATCATCAAGGTGCTGTAGCATAGTGGTACTGCCATGGTATAGCATGTAGAACATGCTTGATTTGACTCCCCCTCTGCCAAATTATTTAATAAACTTTTAAGGAATTTGAATGATAGATGTCAATCATATGGCTCATGTATAGTGCAGTAGGGGTGGGAATATGTAAATTATAAATGTAAAAATAATTTATAAATTTAATGAAAAAAATAGATTTAAGCAATGCTTTGCTAGTGTAAGCATTGCTTACCTGCTTTCATCTCTTCTTAGCTGGTGTAAGCATTGCTATGCGGATTTGCACAGAGCTAAGCATAGTTCAGCATATTAAAACTGGCTAAGCAAGGATAAGTGAGGGAAAACTGCCCTATTTAAACTGCACAGGTGGGAATACAGCAATAACCATTTGGGATTGCTCACAGCAGGACCAAAATGTCTTGCGTTGGTGAAGGTGTTCACTTCCGAACACAACGTTGGGGCATCCAGGAGTCTAGGGTCATGGTTGGGCTCCTAGTTAAAAAACATGATGGCAGGCTGCTGCAGGGCCAGTACTGGGGCTCTCAGTACAAAGCAGAGGCCTGGAACCAGCTTGCACATGATCTCACCAGTGCCACTGCCATAACCCAGACTGGTGAGCAGGTACGTAACCAACATATTGACCTGAAGCAGAGGAGGGGTGCACTCTTGGACCAGTGGATCCAAGAAGCCCAAGCACAGGATGTCCCACCTGTCTGAAAGTATGCAGTGTTATGTATCTCTAAGTATGGAAAAAGATCAACTTGTGACTGTGCAGGTGTGATTAATGCGTGATGTCTCCCCATACAGTTGCTGCAGAGAGGTCCCAGAATATTGAGGCTCATACCCAGTGACTGGCCCAGCTGTGTCGGCAGTATGGTGAGTGCAGAATACCCCCTACTATTAGCAGTAAGAAATCAAAATTATAGTAATGGCAGTACCGCCTGTATATATTATTGTGCTGTAAAAATCAGGACTAAATGCCTGTGTCAGGCTGCCAGTGTTACAATGGAGTATTCCAAGCTGCTGTGTAATACAGATATCAGTAGCAAACAGGTTACAATATGCAGGAGAGGAATATTAGAGTATGTATGAGTGTGTCTGAGTGAATCTGCCAAGAAAGTGCCATGTTGGGGCTACTGTAACAGTTAGAAATGAAAAGCATTCCCTTGTGTAGATCATGCAGGAATAGTAATTGTGGATTTCTGAGTCATACACAGATATGTATGTCAAAACTAATAAAGGTGATCCCAAACACTGGTGTGTGTCCTCTCACTTGTACCTGAAAAATAGAAATATGTATGTCCTGCAGAATGCATTAACTGAGGTGAACTGATTTAGCACTGCTTGTCTGCTTACTTTAGAATGGGCACATCAAATAACTGAAAAAAAGCAACAGTACAAATTTCCATCAGAATGTGTTTTACTTGTTTATCTGCCAGCATTGTCCTGTGTTAACCTTTCAATTTCAGCTGTCTGTAGCTGTGAACGTACTGAAAAATGTACAAGGCTAACAGGTGCAGATATAAAACCTACACTGTGTACTCAGGAATCTAAATTGCAGTATGTAGTTGTAAAACAGTCAAATGTGCAATCCATCTAATGTGCACATGTTTCACAAACAGTGACACCAGTGCCTGTTGTGTATGCATAATTTGTACTGAAAATGGGAAACAAATAATGCAACATGTCATAATAAAAGTACTGTGCGCAAAAATATGTACTAGATTGAAATGTCACAAATGAGACACAACACCACCCCAGTAGCTCAGTCGATAACGACTAGGCCTGTAGTTCAGTTTTGCACACACAACACGGTTTGAATCCAGAGACCGCCACTAGCATCTCAGTCTGGTTTTACAGTTGTAAACTGCAATCTGAATAAAAACAAATAATGTACTACAACACATACATTGTCCATACAGGGCACACAGGTAAAGATATCTGAATAGGAATACTAGTATAATGTGTATAACTATGAATAGTGCACAGTTGCTCTTTTGATCAGCCCCCAGTCCTACAAATGGATGCAAGCTAGACATCTACACTCAGTCTGGCACACACAAGCCCCTCAAGTCTCATGCTGTCACAGATAGTTTCCCCAGTTGCCAAGAAACCTGCACACAGAGCATGTCACAGTAGATGTATGTGAAATATACAACACACACTCCAAGGCCTGCAACTAATATGTGAATCTGAAATATGTGTAGAAACAGCAATGCAATGTGCACACATTTCATCTGCACAGGCCCACAGGTAAAAAAATTGGTATAGAAACAGGTATGATGTGTATAACTGAAATAAGGGTACAATTGCTCTGTTGATATCTACAGCTGCTGGTGTGCCGTAGCAGCCCCATGGCCCAGGTAGAGAGGAAGTGTGGTCAGAATGTAGAGTAGTGAATAGTAGTGTACTGACAAATATACTTGATGGCATTTGTCAATTGAAGCTGTTCCCTTCCCCCACCACTCAACTGATCCAACCATCACACTGAAGCCAACATGGGTATGTTCCTAAACAAAGCTCTGCTGTTAGGACTATTGTTCCATTTGGTTTATCATTGTTTAAACGGTGTGCATAATAATGTTCCCTGTTGAATAATAATTTTATTGCCTGCCTGACATACCACTAAATGGTATGCTTTTGCAACCCATATATGCATGGGTTCTGTGTGCTATGGCACTGTTATAATTGCACTATTTTGGGTAAATGGGAATATCCATGCATGCAATTTTGACTAATGTTGTAATGTGTTGTGCATGACTAACCAATATTCGTTGTTAATTTCCACACCATAGCACATATGGGAAGGCAGATCCCAGCAGATCTGCCTCTCCCACCCCAACTGGCCGAGGCACCTGGTCCCAGCATGTCTGGGACCCAATCCATACCTCCCTCATCTGCTGGTCCTGCACCAGCTTTGGGTGGAACCACTGCAGGGGATGGGTTTCACCCCCCCTGCAAGTGGGAGTGGTGAGTATGTCACCTGGGACGAGGTCTGTGACATGGTGTGCAGTGTCCTCCAGATGTAACTGGATGACCGACTGTGCCAGGTGGAGGGCAGGCTGTCGCAGCTAGAGGGGTAGGCAGCCCATTCAGCACAGCCCCCAGCACAGCCACCTTTGGGGCCGTGAAGGGGTAGTGGTGACTGCCATTGGGTGGGGGCATCAGTGCCACTACTACCATCTGGGGGGCTCATGAGCCTTGGATTCCCAACCACCCTCCCCATCAAGGTGTTACCCCCCAAGTGTCATACACCACCCATCTGCTGTCTATGCTGTCTTGTCTGTCTGCAAATGCAACCTCTCCTACCAAACCTCCCATACTTACCAATAATTCTTCCTTAAAATCTCACTCTCACCTTAAAAAAAGGGGCATCTGTCCCACAAAAAAATCATGTCCCATGCAAAGCTCTGCATTTTGCCCAAAGGCATGTACCCATCACAAAATCTAACCCTACCAATCATCCATATTGTATGATGTCCACATACCTCCCTGTAGGGTGTAAGGCTCCAAATTCTAAATTGCCCACAATGAAAGCAGCTGTTGCTGCCAAAGAAATGCAGAGCTATGGTCCTTTCCTACACCTGTCCTGCACATCCTTACTTGTTTCTCTTTTTGTTTGCCCCCCTGCTTGCCCCATATTCAGCACTTTCCTATCTCCCTTTTATTCTTTTCTTTATTTGAAATTAGTGCAAGTTTAAGTGGCCATAATTGGCTGTAAGCGGGCATAAGCTAAGCTAAGCTAAGCTCACGTAAGCGTGGCTTAGCTCCGCGCAAAGCCTTGCAAACCTGCATAAAGCTGCTCAAAACTGCCTTAACCACTCTGTATCCAACAGTCCTTGTTCTGCCTAGCAACAAAATAAACACCCCTTGTTGGTCTTGAACCCAAGACCATGTACACTATAGTCAGTGGAGTTAACCACTAAGCTATCACAGACAAGAAGACATTTGTTGTTTTTTCCACTATATCTGTAAGTACACATACTGAATAGTAGTGAACAACTGCTTTGACTTCTACAATTGTGTAGTACTTGTTAGTAGACATATTGTTGAAGCAGTATGTTGTTATATCTATATAAACACATATCAGATACATATGGTGGGATACAGCTGGGATGGTAAATACAATAACAAGGATATATACATATATATATATATATATATATATATATATATATATACATATGTAGATACATGTATACATGTACATGCACATATATATTTATATATATATGTATTTGTATACATCTGTATATTGCATTTTATATATATATATATATATATATATATATACACATATATATATATATATATATATATATATATATATATATATATATATATATATATATATATATATATATATATATATATATATATATATATATATATATATATATATATATATATATATATATATATATATATATATATATATATATATATATATATATATATTTAAACATATAGATATATATAGATATATATATAGATATATATATATATATATATATATATATATATATCTATAAATATATATATATATATATATATATATATATATATATATATATATATATATATATATACTAAGAACTGAACTTCGTGACAATAAAAGCATTCAAAAAATAGTAAATCACCCCAACAACTCTTGTAGAACTTTAGCTTGTCTTATTTATTATCAAGACTTCTTCAGAAAGACATGTTTCATAAGTATGAGCAACCATTTTCACTTCCTTTATATACCTTAGTTCTAGCAGGCCATTTAAATTAACAACAATTCCTTTCCAATAGTAAAGCGTGAACAAGCAGGGTGCTGTGTGCATTTTCATTAACATTACAATCGCAGTTACATTAGGTAAATTAGTCAGACAGTAATAGCCTTGTGGTGCCATGTGCATACTAAAAGGGATTGTGTGCAAAAAGGGATTGTGTGCAAAAAAGGGGATTGTGTGCAAAAAGGGACTGTGTGCAAAAAGGGATTGTGTGCAAAAAAAAAAAAAAAATTTGGTGGGAACCGGGAAGGATGACAGTCATGCTGTGATGATTCTAATATAAACACATTACTTATGAATCTTTGCCTCCAAAGGTAAGTAAAGAAGGGAATGGAGGAAGATGGAGGAGTCAGGTAGAGAGTCCTACTATGCTTTGCATCGTGTGTGTGTAGAGTAATGTGTGGGTATGCCACCTGATGGGGGAGTGGGAGGAATGCAGTGTGGACTTGTGGGGGGGGCTGGTAGTGAGCCGCCCATGACAAGGAGCATATGAATGACAGAGTGTCCCAGAAGACTGTCAGTGCAGATGTTACCAGCTGTGGGCTGATTTGGATGGTATCACCCCTTGAATGGCTGCGTGAAATAGTGAGACCGGGGGGATATATATATATATATATATATATATATATATATATATATATATATATATATATATACATATATATATAAATACGTATGTATAGCATATGTCCATAACATGTAGTGGAGTCATACGTCAGCACCAATAGTCACGACCTCTTAGTGCAAGTGGGTGTGATGCAAGTACTGCAGGTATAAATGTAGACTGTTGCAACTGTAACAGGGGTTATCTTAACAAAAATGTTGTATGGGAAGTCACATCTGATATTGACATGCACACCATCAGTTACTGACAGATATCATAAGATCATCATAGTGCAGTACCACACAAATCACAGTAATGATCCTGTGGAATACAGCAGAGATATGACCAATAAGTGTGGACAGTCTGATACACTCTGGTCAGTCCAGAGGTATACACAGAACCTCTTAGTACAAGACGTGTGGACCAAACCTGACAAAGTGGATGTTTACTGCCATGTAAATGGGGATATCATGAAAATACTTGAATAGATAAGCTCACACAGTTTATGCATTCACACACTCCTGTCTGTCCTGACACATAATAACTGGAGGAGCAGAGGTGACAAGTCCACATACTACCCACTAGGTAGTGACATAAATCTGTACAGCATCCCACTGCTTTTTCAGAAATACACAACAGTTATAGTGGCCCGGCAAAAGTAAATCTGACAAATATGTGGACATAACATCACACTGGGTAAATACACTGAGCTGCTAGGCATGTCACAAAGCACTGTGCAAACTACAGACAGACTGTCAAAACACTGGCCTACGTTTCTTATGGGGAAATACACATGTACCTGTAAATATAGCAGGCTCTACAGGCACATAGCAGCACAGAGTAACAGACACCTGTGTGAAAGCGCATACCCACAACCCGTCTGAAGACAGTCACAGTCACATATGGTAAGCGTACTTAATATTACAGTATATGGACTGTGTGATCAACACCATCCTCATATGTGCCACTCGCACACTAACCCTACATATACTGGGCCAATATACAGTGTATTCCGATGCCTGACTGTGGTATGGGACATGTGTCAGTCTGGCCCTACAAACATGTATGCTGACCGGGTATCATACACTGGAACAGCATGCAACATCAGAACAGGACCAAGAACAATGACATCTACCACAGTCTTTACACAGGCCATGGTACATATTCACAATACAACTCTGTCAACAATCACCATAAGTACACAAAACTCACTACTGTGCACACTAAAACAGAATGTCTAGGTTTTGTCATCAAATATAAGCCCTACTATACATAACACGTCTAGCAGTCTGATATCTCACTGGCTTGTTATCAGGTTTGATGTCAGTAAATAATGATGTATTGAACATGCGCACCTCTTACTGCATGACATATGTACAAAGGTTGACAGAGTTGTGGCTGGAGGCACAAACACAGGGCCAATATTGACATGTTGTTGTGATAAACTCATACATTTACTGGTGTAAAAGGGTTTGTTGCGACATATGTCTTCTGAGAGATATCAAGTCAGTAACTCACATGGCTGTCACCATGGACTGGCTACAATCCACAGAGTATGCTACTGCATCTCTAAAGATAGGAAATGTGTGAGTAACACAACACATGTAAGACTCCAAACACTGGCCAGTCTGTAGATAGCCCTATAAGTGAGAGTTTCCTCAACCACATAACACTGTCATGACAGATATTAACTCATGTAGAGCAGCCATATCCACACAAACCCTGTTAAACCAACATTACTTCAAATGTAGAAGAGCAATACTTACATTCTGTCCCCATGTCTGGAACATCTCCCTCCTGTTTGTTGGCCTGTCTCCACAGTGTATTTTCTAAGAGGTACACCCAACTACCCTCTGTGATGCTATTTGTGAAACACCCACATGAAGTCCTGCTCACAGCGAAGGAAAAGGGCCAATACCCACACGAAGTGCTTAGCTATAGGAGTATGTTTCCTTGCAATTGGCTATAGGAATGATACCACAGCTGTTCCCTATACAATTAGCTAGTGGGGGACTGCAATTCATGCAGATGGCGTCAGCTGATCATGAGCATCACTTGCAAAACTAACGCTGCTGCCTAGGCAAAGCAGATGTACTTTTCCACATCCACCAGAGAGGGAGTGAGAGAGACAGAGACAAAGTAAGAAAGGAAGGGAGTAGGAGAGTAAGAGCCAAGCATGTTTGTGTATGATCCATAGGTGGAGAGTGGTATCTGGACATTATGACGGATGCCTATATTGTGTACTAATCCATACTGTCACAATGTAATTGCACATGGCTGAGCACATTTATGACTGAGGATTGTTGACAACAATCTCTACAATGTTTGGAAAATGATGGCCTTGTAATGTTGACAATGGGGCATGTAGCTCCATAATATAATGATGTGGCAAAACCCACACTGCAAAGGACCCTGCCATTACACAATCACCCCAACACCTACACAGGACCCTAATAACACACACACAAACACATACTTACCAGTACTGAGTTTCAAGCCTCTACCTGACTATGTATGTCTATTACATTATTATGCAGTTATTGCACATGCCACAGCACTTACATGTTGGAGAATCGTCCAAAAAAATCTTTGAAGGTGAGTGACATCAGCAACATTGATAAAGGAGGGATAAGGGAAGTGTAGTACATGTGACTATCCACAAAAGCACATGTCACAGAAGACACAACCACATTCTCTCAGGCAATCACACACATTATCACCATTGGCAGCATCAGGATTAGAACTCCTACCTAACTAGTTTGCTACACTACAGTGATATATGACCACAGGGTTATTTCAAGGTGACTGACATCAGTGGGTGTGCTACAGTAGGACAATGGGAAGTGTAATGAGTGTGAATGGCTTCAAAATCATTAATCTGCACACACACACACATGCACACACGCACACACACACACACACACACACACACACACACACACACACACACACACACACACACACACACACACACACTTGTCAGTACTGACATGCATGGGTTCATTGCTTCACAGGTGTGTAGTAGTTGACTGTGCCAGAAGGCTGTACAAGGCTAGATAAAGGGAATAACTTGGCATCAGGCCACATGATAATGGTCTCCAGTGTGGCTCAGGGGTGTAGTCCCTGGGTTGGCCTACACAGGTGGGTATTGTATTCAGCATCCACTCATCTGGGTTACTATTGTGGGTGGCTAGTGCTGTGCAATGCTTGCCATGTATGTGATCTATATTCTATAACATGGATAGTGTCTGGGTTGTACACATTTCCCACATGCATGTTCTGTGATGTGTGGAAGTGTACTTGGGGTCTCTGGGGCATGTTGTGTGGACAGATTGTTATCATTTGATGTGGCATTCCTGACCTAATGTGGTGAGACCTGGCTATGGAACTGAGGTCGTGCCTGCACCTACGTTGACAGCATGGTACAGGTATTTGGTGGAGTTAATGGCATCTGTCCATACAGGGCATGTGTATAAGGCTTGGTAATCCCTTTGTTGGTTGCATTTGCAGACTCTACAGTTGTTGGAGGCATCCAGTGGGGAACATAGCAAAGGACCACTGTAAGCGTTTTGTTGCCTACTGTAGGGATGGAACAGGGTGCTATGTTCTTTTACTTGCAAACTCCACATAGGATTCTGATGATAAACACACACTCACTTGCTTGAACTGAGATTCAAACCCCTACCTAGCTATGTATTTCTACTACAGTGTACCACATTTATTGCACTTGCCACAGATCTTATTGAATGGATGTTGTCCCAATGTACTTCTAAGATGAGGAACATCACCAGCCCTTGTAAATACTGGCATTGGGTGATGAAGTGGGTGAGAGATCCCAAAAATATTTTTACCCTAATCACACATTTACACTTGCCAGGGGTGAGGCTCAAACCTCTATCTTACAACCTTTATGGACCATTATGTTACACCTTTACGACATGCATCACTGACCTGACATGGTATGGGCTACACAACAGATACTTTTAAAGTGGATGATATCTGCAGGACTACTAAAGTCAGGCTCTGAGATGTGTACTGGCTGTAAATGGGGACAACATCTTTAAGGTATACACATACATATGTACACACACAAACACTTGCCACAGTTGAGATTCAAACCCATAGCTGTGTAGGTCCTACTACTACATTGTTTTTCATTTATGGCACACACCATGGAGCTTATAGGGATAGCCTCTTTCCAAAGGTATATTTCAAGGTAGATGACATCAGCAGGCTTGCTAAAGTAGGGCAATGGGAGGTGTAGTGACTGTGAATGGCTTCAAAAACATTATGCTCTACACACACAGAGTTTCACAGGTGCCATGTCAGGGATTAGAACTCCTACCTAACTAGTACATCACACTATAGTATTACACCGTTATTGCATGTGACATAGAGCTTACAAGGCTAGATTTTGTCCAAGAAGGTATTTTCAAGGTGACTGACATCAGCAGACTTGCTAAAGTAGGGCAATGGGAGGAGTAGTGACTGTGAATGGCCTCAAAAGCATTACACTCTACACACACAGGGTTTCACAGTTGCCATGTCAGGGATTAGAACTCCTACCTAACTAGCACATCACACTATAGCATTACACAATTATTGCATACGCCATAAAGCTTACAGGGCTGGATTTTGCCCAAGAAGGCATTTCAAGCTGACTGACATCAGTAGACTTGCTAAAGTAGGGCAATGGGATATGTAGTGACTGTGACTAGCCTCAAAAGCATTACACTCTACAAACATGTGCACACACACACAGGGTTTCACAGTTGCCATGTCTGGGATTAGAATGCCTACCTAACTAGTAAGTTACACTATAGCATTATGCAGTTATTACATGCACCACAGAGTTTAAGGGTCTAGCCCTTATCCAAAGGTGAATGACATCAGCAGCCTTGCTAAAGTAGGGCAATAGGAGGTATAGTGTCTATGAATGGCCTCAAAATCATTGATCCCTACACACACAAACAAACACACACACACACACACACACACACACACACACACACACACACACACACACACACACACACACACACACACACACATGCACACAGAGTTTTGCAGTTATCATGTCTGGGATTAGAACTCCTACTTAACTAGCATTACACTAGAGCATTATGCAGTTATTGTACACATCACAGAGCTTGCAGGAGTGAATGGTGTCCAAGGCGGTATTTCAATGTGACAGACATCAGCAGGCTTGCTAAAGTAGGGCAATGGGAGGTGTAGTGACTGTGAATGGACTCAAAATCATTGCACTACACACACAGAGTTTCACAGTTACCATGTCTGGGAATAGAACTCCTATCTAACTAGTATATCATACTATAGCATTATGCAGTTATGGTGACTGACATCAGCAGGCTAGCTAAACTAGGGCAATGGGGAGTGCAGTGTGTGTGAATGGGCCATAAGCCATTCCTCTGGAAACACGCACAACACTCAGTCACGCTTTGTGGTCTGCTCCCTACATATTCTTGCACACACATGCCATCCAGGAGGGCGAGCTACAGACACTTGTTGGTGGGTCTGTGTAAATGGTCTGGCACCTTGGTACTGTGGTGGCTGAGGACCCCATGCTTGTACATCTATCGACATGACAGAATGGCCATATCCTGCTGTGGCCACACCTCTCAGCTGTACAGATTCACACAGGTTACCCAGAGGCAGGGCTCATATATCTGGACATTTCCTCTTCACATTGTGGTTTATGAGCAGGTTTGTAGCCACCCATTCCTGGGTTTGCAGGCAGGGATAGTATGGGCACATATCAGAGTTTCAGACTTCACACATTCTATGGTGTCCATGCTTCTATCTCTCCTCTGTTATTCTATCCTCTTCCTAACATTATGCAAGTGACATCCGATAAGTATCCCTATAGTTATCACTACATCTCAGCAGTATTTAAAGGTTGGTCCACAGTTCATGCAGTAGGACATGGTGGACATGCTACTGGGATTTGTTGACATGGTCTTGCATTTGTGTTCTGTGGACTGTATTATGTAATTATTTGGGACTCCATGAGATAACATACATTGGCAGTATGGGTGAGACTCAGGCCTTTGACAGAGGACTGTAGGGAATTTGGTAGTGATGCAGGCCATCTGTAGCAGGCCAGTGCATTCTGTCACTCCTACAGTCCCAGGCTGCAAGCCACTGGATTCCCCTGGGGTGACAGAGTAAGTGTGCAAGGTGTTAATGGCAATAGTTTCTGTGATTATTAATCCATTGGTGTGGATGCTGGTAGGGTGCTGCTTACAGCTAGGGACACACCTGCATGGGACACCTCTTCAGCATGCTGCATTCTGTGGGTGTTCCCATAAAGAAGTGGGGATCATATTGTACTCATTCCAAACAGCAGGGATATAACCTGTGATGAACCTGTGGCTGATGGTGGGGTGAGCTGAGTGCATGTGTGCTATGGAAGCTTCTTACAGCTGACTCACAGACATACGTGGGGCATTCCCCTTATGCTGGCTTGTTCAGGGACATCATCAGTTTCTCAGTACTTCATAACTGTGCCTTTTGTAGTCTGCCAGTGTTTGGCCAGGCTACATCAGTATTCCATACTACACAGACAACTAATGTGCTGCTAACCTGTATGTACAATTCCAAAGGTGTCTCCATTTGACAGTAACATTTTATACACTTTCTGTCTAGGGTCCTTCCACCTGTGTACTGTGTATATGTTTGGGCCCACATTCATGCCATGTCCATCTTTCAGATGGTGACAGATATTACATCCAAACAATTAGTATGGATTACTGCTGGATTGGGTCGTGCTGGGATGCATTGTGTTTGGCACTGCAGTTGTCAGAACTTGGCCCTGTCATCAACAGTACTGGCCATAGACCATCAGGACACAGCCCTCCATGCCTACATGTTGACCACTTCCACACAATATACAACACACAACAACCTGACACACAGAGCCCTGCATATTGTGCACGTGCAACACTCTAATTTGGCCAGCTCAAGGTAATCTGTGCTCCACTGTTATTATACCAACACGTACATGTTATTACATTTCTACTTAGGATTGTCGGGGGGGGGCACACGTAAAAACTGAAAACATTTGCTATGACTGTACTGGTATTTCAGGTACTCTGTTGGCTTGCATTTCATTTTGTATTCTGACCTATCCTGCAGACTAGAGGCATATCAGTGTAGCACAGATCTTAGGTTTTATTGACCTACATTTCAGTTTCAGACTTCTTACACTTCAGAACTAACATCCAACTGCCTGACCTGTTGTAGTCTGTCTGTGTAGGTTTGGAGTGGTGGCTGTTCTCCATTGCCATTAATCGGAGGCCTTAGCAGAGCCTTTTTTTGTGGTCCTCTACACCTGTCCTGCTGGCTAAGACTGTTTTTAGGTATGTGAGCCTCACTGACATGCATGTGTGTGTCCCATGGACACACATTTGGCCCACCACTTGTCCTGCAGTGGATTTTGTCACCTTGCCTAGTACTGCCTACTGTGTTGACACCAGTATTTGTTATGGAGTTCATACTGTCGATATAGGTGTCTACTATCTGCTGCCATCCCATTCAGCCAACCAATTCCCTTGCATGCTCACATCCATACCATAGATACAAGTAGCAGAACATATTACTCCATTCAGCAATTGCTAGGGACAGTGACTTACCTTGTGGCTGTTCTAGTATTGAGGATGGTGCTGGAGGGCTGATTATGTCGGATGCACATAGTACACTCCCTAAACATGGTACAATACAGGTAGTGTCATGTTTGGCATCCCTTTTACTGTATGTGTGAGTCAGAGAGAGGTGTTATTCCCTGGATTCCTACTGTGTCAATTTATGTGCTATGTGTTGCCTCTTTGCCAAAGCCTAGGCATACTGGGCATGCCTCCTTCTGCCTACAGGAGCAGGCTCAGATTGTTCCTCCTCCAAGTCAGTCTGTGCCTGTGCTGGCCTTGGAAATGGTGGGGGGCTGTGTGGCTCTGCCCTGTGCTCTTCCTGCTGCATCTGTTTCTTCAGGATCATATTGTGTAGCATGGCACATACAATGAAATTTGTGTACATGTAGCTGGAGAGTACTTCAAGGCTCTACTGGATATGTCCAGGCACTGGAACCGTGACTTGAGCATCCCAACACATGCTTTATTATGATTCTCATTTGTGTGTGTGCCTCATTATGGAATTCTTTTTCGGGTGTGTGTGCATTTCTTATGGGTGTCATCAGCCACGGATCCAGTGCATAACCAGCATCCCCCACTAAGTGGCCATATGGGATGCCCCCATTGGCAAATCTCTGGTACAGCTGCGTCATATGCCAGATGTGGGAGTCATGATAGCTTCCAGGGTTGCCAGCGCACAAATTCATTATAATGCCCTTAGCATCTCACAAAACCTGGCAGTTGTTGGAGGGGAAGCCCTTGTGGTTTATGTAAACTATACCCCACTCACCGGGTAGTGCTTTGATGTGTATGTGCATGCAGTCTATAGCAGCCACTACCTCAGGGTATTCTGCTATTTGGTGGAAGAGACACATATTGCTTGTCAATGCCTCACGGGTATTGTGGAAATATATGTGCTCACCGGCATGTGCTGACATGGTATCCAGGAACTGGTGGAGTACCCTAGATGCTGATGCCTGTGAGATCCCCATGATTTCCCAAGTTGGCCTTTGGAAGGTACCTGTGGCTAGTATTCTTAAGCCTACACATACCGTGGTATCCACTAGGATGGGTTCCCCTCTGTTGGTTCTGTGTGTGACGCGTGTCCGGCACAGCTCAACAATTTGGTGTAGAAGGTCCCTGTCCACCCTATAGCGCTCCACTATCTCCAGCTCATGTAGCCCCTGGTAGGTTAGCCTGGGTCTGTACACTCTTCTCCTTCTCCTCACTGTGGGTTGGTCATCAGCCTTTTCATCCTCACCACCCTTAGCCTCTTCCACACATTGATTTAAGAGAGCGAAAGCAGCCCCTATCATTTTGTTGCTTTTGTTAGGTAAAATTTCCCCATTTGTGTACACTGGTGGTGTAGAGTTTGTGGGAAAAATCAGAGTGAAAGGTGTTTGCATAGTTTATAGTAGTGTGCTAGGCTTGGCTGGGCTGCTGCCCTTTATAATTGGCTGATTTTGATGCATTTCACATGCCAGCTATACTAGTTCTTCTTGATTACCTTCCTACTGCTGTTTTCCCTTCCCATTGCCTTCCTGTTTATGCCCCGAGGTGCACCGCACAAACCCAGTGTTCAAATGTGAACGATGCTGCTATTTCCTGGGTTTTTTTTGTTTTTTGTTTAAATCCCAGTGTGCAGTACGCACACCCATTTAGGCAATGTAAACACTGCTAGGCAGCCTCAGACACACACCCTTCTTTTGCTGTGCTTAGCTAAGGGCAAACACGAGCTACAGAGCTCCAATAAGCTTACAGCATCCATGACACACCTCCTTATCTAGCTCTTAGGCTTACACCGTGGCATTACTGCACCTACATGGTTGGGTGCAAGCTAGCACTGAGGGGAAATCTGTGAAACAGTATCATTCCCCTCATTTGCATGGAATTGATTGCTAATGCATGATTACAAAACCGACACTCAGCCTTCCCCCTTAGCAATCACTATTCCATGGTCTTGTTGTGTTATGTATGCCATTGACTACTATGGCAAAATGATGATTTTGGTTTAAAAGCTTATTTCCAGCTTTTTTTATTATTTTCGGGCCAATCCCATTTGCGCACCACTGCCTTACACTTAAACGACCGAAACTGGCCAAAAAAAAAGTAATTTTTTATAATTTTGAAACTAATTTTCATGCCTATAGCCATATATTTGGCCTTTGGCATGCCTAACCCTTATAATACATGCATTTTTACGGGGTCTATATTAGATCACCGAACACTTAAAAAAGCGAACGGTGATTAATTGACCCTATGTAAGCGAAAGCTTGCAATCTCGAACTGTCAGAACAGCGATTTTTTTCCTAGCGAAAATAATCGCTGTTCCAAAACACATACACACAACAACAAGCACACAAAACAAACAGCAATCCAAACACATACACCTAAAATCTGACATCTAACCCTACACTAAACTGTACACACATCACTAACTATCTACTTACCTTAACCCAAACCCTAACCCTAAGGTCCATCACTATCGCACACTCACCTCACCCGCTCCCTAACCCTAACTCACCTAACCCGCCCTAACCCTCACGTCCACACAATTGCACACTTACCTCACCCACTCCCTAACCCTAACTCACCTAACCTGCCCTAACCCTCACATCCACACAATCACACACTTACCTGAACCCGACCCGTAACTTTCTACCACAGTGCTGAAAATACCAAAGCAACAGAAACGGACAACCAAATTCTTTCCCTAGGAAAAAATTTGGGTTTCTGTTGCTTCAATATTTTAAGCTTTCACTTACATATGGTCAATCAATGTACTACATATGCGTATGGGACTTGTGCTCCCATGTGTAAGCAGTACATCAGGGCTGTGAAGAGGTAGCAACAGAGAAAGGAAGATCTCTGTTGCTTCTTCTTCTTCTTTGTTATAAGCAATAAAAAAAAAAGAAGAACCCAGGAGATTTTTTATGTTAGGGAGAGTCAGGACAGACAAAATAAAAGGATAATCAGTTAATTTTTTTTAAGTTTTGTAGAACGTACCTGATTATCCTTTTATTTCTGGCTGTGCCATCTCCCGAATGTAAAATGTCTTCAGTTGTGTTTGGTATTAAAAAAAAAAAGCAAGATAAAGATATACTAACAGGAAAAAGTCTGGGCGACTGGACCTTTTCCTGTTGGTATATTCTCGGATTTACAACCAGCACGCTGGTTCTGCTGGCCAATCAGCGTGCTCGTTTTTGAATGCTAATGGCCAGTCATTGTATAATATGTTATAATAGCCACAGACCAAGAATTATATTTTTCTCTACGGTTTCACAACTTTTCATACCTTGGAAACTGTATTAGATAAATGGTGTCTGATAACCTTTGTTTAGGGAGACTTGAAATGTAATTTGAAAGCAATAAATTATTTTTAGTATATAAACAATTATCTCGCAAGATGTACAACTTACAATGCAAACATAAAATATGATTTTCTTCAACATCACCAGTTGTTTCACTTCATGATATTCAATAACGTGTAAGTCACTTGGTTTTAAAAATATTAATGTGCATATGGAAATATTGCATATCTTCATAATCACTAGCAAACAACTAGCAATAGATTCTTCTCTCTCCCATTGTGACATTTCACACCACGTCCTTAAGTAACATATATATGAAGGTAGATATGAAAATATTAAAAAAAAAGTGATTAATGTCTCCTCATCAAGATATCCTGTATTAACAATCTTGGTGTCATTTTTTATTACTTATACCTTTATTTTTCTCAGATTACCAGTTATTAATTAGTATGTCTCTTAACTCAGGAAGCCAGCTCCTAGACACGTTTGGATAGCATAAGAAGCTATGTGTGTTAAATGGAACCATACAAAAAGATCTTTAGGTATGAGTGGCTTATACAATATTGTCAAATACACATATGATACAGGATATTGCAAAATGTATTTATTATTTATTGCATTTGTTTACCGGGATGGTCCACTGGGCTAGAAGTGCCCATTTTCAGTGGAGGCCTGGGGAGAAAAGCTCCACATTTAAGACAGTACACACACTACACAGAGTATATAAATGAGAAACATTTGGTACATATTTATAGCAATTTACAAATATAATCACAACATATAGTACACATAGTTACAACTAGCACAGTATACATGTTATACAGAGCGTATAGATGAAGAACAGTCATTTCATATAATTATTAGCTTACGTGTGTTTATGTAGTCCTTCTTGCAGTGGGAGTAATGCAGTTACAGAAGTCAGTTATAGAGGCTAAACATTATAACATGTTTAGGCTGAGATCAATCAGAGAGGTGGGCTAAATGTTTAATGTTATAGAAATCAGGTAAATACTTAGTATTTTTATTTTATTTTATTTATTTTACATTTTTTGACCGGGATAGTCCAACTGGATACATATCCATTTTCAGTGGAGGCCTGGGGAGAAAAGCCAAAGTATGTTGAATTTATATAATGGTATAATAGTGAGAAAAACTATATGAGTGCCTGATTGTCTAAGAGTAAGTGTGAGAGGGGAGTTAAGCAGAGAGAAATTCATAATGAACTGGAGGGTGGTAGCATAGGAGTTAAAGGGGGGATGGTAGTAGTGTGAGTAGAGGGATTACATTATATGAGGGGGTTAAGTAGAAGGAGATATAGAGTAGATGAATTATACATAAGGAAATAAATGGTGATAGCAGAGGAGTTAGGAGGGAGGATGGGACTAGTGTGAATAGAGACATTATGTTATATGAAACATTTCCAGGACATATGTTTCTTAAATTTTTCTTGAATTTTCATTGAATAGTTTTGAGTTATATTACTATAGTATTTTTTATTGCATGTTTATGTTTGAAATAAAATAAATACCCCCCACTCTTTTGTAAAATACCACTGGATCTTTAACATTTACCTGAACTACTACCAACTCAGGCAGATGGGATTTGGGGTTTAACATCTCACATGTAAAAAGGCATAGCCAAGTTTACTGCACCCCTTTATGCTGCATTATAGTGTCAACATTGAAATACAAGTCCAAGCACTAGGTGGGGAATAGAACCCATACCTGGGAATTCATTAAGCATGAGCTGTACAGATTGGGATGAAAAGGCCCTTCTACCACAAAGTGCCCATTTGTGAGTCAGATACGTGTTAGCCATAACAAGTTAAGACCTTATTATTCACTAATTTGTATGTCTCTGAATCACATTTAGCATTACAATGTGCAGATCACTGCTGATCTGGATTACTGCTGATCTGCACATCATGATAGTAAACTGCTGCTGATGTAGAAACTGTCATCCCCCCACTGACTTTCCCACTCACATTAGACGCACACACACACACACACACACACACACACACACACACACACACACACACACACACACACACACACACACACACATGTACGCACACACACACGCACACACACGCACGCACACGCACACACACGCAGACACACACACACAGACACGCACACATACGCACATACACACACACACACACACACACACACACACATGCACCACAGTCCTAGTACCTGTCCCTAACCTGTCTGCCCCACCAGTGTTTCCCCACACCCCGTAATAGCTGAAGTGCTATTACTTTAAACATCTGTTAGGCATCGAGGTCTGGGATATTCCCCCACCTTTCAGTCCTGTACTGCTGTTGGTCCTGATTTAGCACTTCACTCCTTGTTTCATCCCTGGTTATCTAGTGTTTATCCCTATCCCACAATCCCTGGGGTATTGATGGTACTGATATGGCACTTCAGTTTATTTTACCCCTGGTGCCCAGTGCCCCCCAGATCCCTGTTGTGATGTCAGTACCATTACTGGCATTTCAATGTATGTTATTCCTGATGCCCA
This sequence comes from Protopterus annectens, assembly GCF_019279795.1. NCBI lineage: Eukaryota > Metazoa > Chordata > Ceratodontiformes > Protopteridae > Protopterus > Protopterus annectens. The sequence goes on along the minus strand of NC_056726.1, from coordinate 1,614,432,362 downwards.
GTGGGTATCACCACCCCCTGATCCCTGTACCGCTGCTCGTGCTGGTACCAGCACTTTAAGATTAATCCATGGTGGTCTAGTGTTGTGTATTGTGAATCATTCGGTCATGTCGATGCCTTCCTGGAGGCAGTTCTGGGGTAAAGCCTCTCTACCCAGAATGCCTCATTAGCATTCAGGGTGGCCATGGTGCCATCCCTTCATGGTGTTGCACTTCCTTGGGGTAGAGGACAGTGCAGCACCAATTTAATGCATTTGCTAAATTGCAAAAAAGGACCATCACTTAAAGTTTCAATTTTGAGAGATAAAAGCACACATTTTTTTGAATAAAGGGACTTGGAAAGACTCTGGCTCTTCTCATGGTTTGTTTTCTTTCAGGGTATTTTTTCAACTTTTACAAACCATATTCATTTGGCTATTTCTCATGTTATTCATGCTGTTCCTTCTTTGTCTAGACTGGAATCCCTGGCCCTGAAAACTGCAGTTAATTAATATCTATGCTTACTGTGTTTTTTTTTCTTCTTCTCAATTACTTTGCTCAGCAAAATTGTGATATGCATAATCAGCTTATATTTATCTATTTTATGAATGAAGTCATCTTCATGAACCATGAAATGCTAACTGTATTGTTTTTAGGATGTCTATCAATGGATGGTTTCCAAAATGGTATGTACTATGCAGGAGGGCACTGCATTGAGTTTGCACAAGTTCATGTGCATAAACAGTTGAAAAGGAGTACTGTCCCAGTGTACATGCTAATGAAGCAAGGCATGCAAAAATGAAAACTGGTTGGGAGCTGTGCATGATTCTGTAATCTGTTTGATCAATTTATGTTACTGTGTCATGATATTTGAATGGAGTAGTATGTAGTGCCATAATGTGGAATGCATGTGTTTGCATTCCTGTCTGTCATATATCATACCGTCTCTTTGTAAATATATCTGTATTTGTATGCAGTGCAGTTACAAAAGCATATAGATACAGATATGTGCCCATAGCCTGCACACATATGCACATGCATGCTTCAGTCTTTTTTATGTTAACTGTTTGTTATCAGAGTAGTGGACTTAACCACATGCACCCATTTCATCCACTGTCTGAGTGCACTGTCAAATTAAGTGGCTTGCTAAAAGTCACACAGCAAGAAAATAAAGGCTAAGTAATTGTAATAGGCATAGGTTCATATGTAAGTACTAAGCAATAAGTATTCCGACTATTTCAAGCCAAGTCAAAAAACATATACTCAGAAGTTCCCTCTAGCCTAAATAGGGCCAGGCAACATAGACCAGGGGAGAATCTGAGGCTACCCATCCAATTATCTAGATATAGACTGAAGGTGGCAATGTTGCTATTCTGCTTGACATGAAGTGAAAGTTTGTTCCAGAGCTGAGGGATATGTTGGGATATGAATCTAACACCCCAACATGTCTTATTTATCTGCTGATGAAGGTTTAGCTCCTTTAACTGATTAGTTAAGCTATCATTAGTTCTGTGAAGGAATAGGAAGTCAAATAGGGTGGATCTTTCATGACACAACAGTCAAGGCACACATCTCAATGGAGGAGTCTGTAAGAGAGTGGATAGAGAGAAAGCTAAGATTTTTGGGACAACTCGAATTTTTCATTATGAATATCTGAGGTCTCTTAAGTTGTGTGACATGTTTAGACAAATACATGCAAATTAAATAATGAGTCTGATAACATATGAGTAAAGGGTAATTAAGACTTCTTGGGATCTAGTAGAGATGCCTTTAGAAATTAGATGAGTCAGATAAAAGATTTTCTGAACTACTGTGGAGACATGATGATCTAGATCTCTTACTAAAGTGTCTGATTGGAGGGTTATATCTCCTATATGGTAAGAAAAAAAAAACGTTTACCAGAATGAACTATGCTATATTTTGTTTACATTTAATTTGAAACCATTGTCCTTGCACCAATTGTTGACATGCCCCTGGATTCACCAATCTTCCATGCAGGTCTAGCGTAGTCCTGCATGGAAGCACCCACTTAGGAGCAGGACAACCATGCATATCAATGAAGGTGCGCTGCCCGAGCTTCTAGGCTTACACGGAGTGTGTGCGAGTGCAGGGGGCATGTCTGAGAGCAGAGCTCTCAGAATAAATACGCCCCTGCAATGTAGAATAGCAGAAAGTGGGAAGAAATGAGATAGATCGCTCATAGGTGTCTGCATATCCCCACTAACAGTTCCCATGTGAACAACAGCACCAGTACAGTAAAATGAAATGAAGAAATCCATGTATTCATTTTGTTTAAAAATCCGAGTACAGCTAACAGTAGGTGCGCGGGTGTGCCCAATGCTTAGCTAGGGTTAAAGCAGCTTAAAAGGCTGAAGAAGATAAAAAGGAAGATATATGCAAATGAAGCAGCATAGCAATAGTATAGTGGGCAGAGCATCTGCCTAACAAGCAGGCATTCCCGGTTCGAGTCCCACTTCAGCACAGTTTATTTTACATGGCAAAGCACATTATAACCAATAGTTTTGTTGCAAAATCCACTAAATAGCACATATTTATGAACTAGAGTACTGCAGGAAATGCACATGTGAAGTATTAGTGTCATAATGAATAAAGCATTAGTAATTAGGTTTAAGCACAACTAAGCAGTCGTAAGCATATGTAAGCACTAGTAAGTGTGTTTATGTGTGTTTACGTGGGGGTAAGCACTGCCTACACAGATTAAGCAATGTGGAAGCTGAGTATAAGAAACTGTAACCGGAAGTTAGCAGTGCTGAGCTCAGCACAAACCTGCTTACAACTGCTTTGAAGTGCCTTAATCACTCTGTAGTAAATGGCCTGTGTTCTGCCCAGCAACAAAATAAACAGCCTCTGCAAGGCTCAAATCCAGAACCATGCACACCATACACAGTTATTTACTACTAAGCCATGCCAGATACACACAACTCTGATGTTTTCAGAAACATAACATCCAGCCCAGTCATGCAACAGAGAATGTATACCAACATCTAGATGTATGTGTGTGTGTAAATATATTAATATCTAAACAGATACAACATATCTATAATATGTAGTTTTGTATTTATATATGTGTATATATATATATATATATATAGTCAGAAATATATACACACACACACACACACATATATATATATATATATATATATATATATATATATATAATATATATATATATATATTAACATATATACATGCAAATGCTGACATCTACACATATATCTGTCAGCACCTATATGTCCACAAATTTCCACAGCAAGTTAAATATATGTACGCAGATATATATCTCCGTAGGTATATACAGGCATAGTTATAAATATGTAAGCAAATATATATACCTATATATGTATATATGGCCATACATCTGTAGATAGCAATGGTAGATTAACAGAAACATATATGTCCACATGCACCATTAATGGGGTTGAGAGGCCCGAAACAATATACATCTCATATAAATTGGCATACCCCACTCAGCCAAACAAGTCCGCCCTGCAATACACGACAAAGTTTATTTTATTTTAAGTGTTTTATTTAAATAGGATTTAAATTATTCTTCTTTTATGTTTCACTTTTTTGTATCTCATTCTCCTCTCCCCCACCCATTAGGCAAGTTGACCAGTACAGGCCCATCCAACCCAGCCTCTCCTTGACCCATATTTTCTTTACCCACAGTTCCACCCCCCTACTGCACACATGCAGCCACCATCCCTTCTTTGGTTACTGGCCTGTAGCAACCTCTCGGGACACATCTTGTATGTTGTCCTGACCCAAGTATCTTCAGTCTTCCACACGCTGTAGTCCATGCACATATGAACACAGCCATGCTTACCTTTGCAGACATAAGGTTACCGCAAAGGATAACACCTACAATTTTGGGTTGTCCCGCATGGGATGACTTTATTCTTGGTAATAACAATAGACTTCACGGGTGACTTCATTTACACCAATGATTTTATTTTTAGGTAGTCAATCAGGTTCAGGAGACAAGATCGGCCCTTCTTGAACCCAACCTGGGTGGGGTCCAGTGTTTGCTGGTTGCCAATGTCTTAGTTTATAAGTTCCATGATAACGCATTCCATGCCCTTGCAGATCAGGCTCGTCAGACTGATGGGACGGTAGTTCCTGGGATCCAAGGTGAATCCCCCCTTGTTAAGTGTGATAACTGTAGCTGTGCGCCACGCAGTGGGATCGAATCCTGAGGTGGGGCTATGATTAAACATGACAGTTAGGTGAAGTGCAAGTGTATTTTGTAGTTCATGTAGTACAAGCCCGGGATGTCATTTGGTCCCATGGATGCTGTATTCCTAAGCTGTGGAGAGTGCGGTTTCTACCTGTGTGGCCGTGATTACTGGAATTGGCAATCTTTTGATAGTGAGATGGGCCCCTTAGTGGGTGAGAGGAGGGTGAATGTTGCACTAAAGCGATCTGCCCGGATATTGGCAAACTCCTTGGAATCAGTATATTTAATGCCATTCTGTAGTAGCTCAGAGCAGTTCTGGGCATTGCCATTTAGATTCTGGACATACCTATAGAATGCCTTGTGGTTGTCTTTGGAATCTTTGGCAATTATACTTACATAACAAGCTTTTGGGGATTTTGAGGGATCTCTTATTGAGGCTGGTAAGGGAGATGTTTGCATTTTGGGATTATCCTCTTTTCTTCAACAGTTTATTCCTTCTGTTGTATAGTTTGTTTATGGCAGTGGAGCACCAGATTGGGTTCCATTTTTGGAGGACAGTGTCTTGGTTCTATTTGAGATGGCACAATTCATGCATGAGTGGATGTGCTCATACAGTGCCTTAGTGTAGGATTCACTAATTGCACTGTAAGTTCCTGTCTCCATGGGTGTCATGAAGTTTGTCAAGTCTGACTTGAGTAGCATGACATTGGCTTTGGAGAGGGTTCTTATGGAGGTTTCCTTATTGGCGGGTGGGGGTGGGATGTGGATGTCAACGGTGATTACCTTATGGTGAGACCTGACCAATGAGGGGGTGACCACTGGTGTGAAGCATCTTTCTCCCATGTTGGTAATGGCCAGGTCTAGGATATTGGAGCCCCTGGTTGGACAATCGATTAGTTGATCCAGGGGTTGGAATGTATGAATTCCAGAAACCGTTGGTAAAAGGTGTTGGTACTCAAGTAGTTTTCCCAGTTAATGGCAGGGTAGTTGAAATAACCCAGTATTATGGTGTTTGGTTGTATCTTAATATTATCCAGTATGTTTATAAAGGTGTAGTGAGAATCTTGGGGCATGGCGGGGGATCTGTAGCAAACTACAATTTGGATTGCAGTCTTACTTAGTGTTAGTCGCACCTGGAGATTCTCAGATGCATTGTGTTGGCAACTAGTATGGAGGTGTGAATAACCTTGGTGAATATGGACACTCCTCCACCTCTAGTGTTGTGGTCTTGGTTTGGTGCCCAAAATGCGTGATAAGAGTTGTAGCCTTGTATTACAGATGTGCTCTCTGGAGCGTTGAACTAGGTCCCATTTACTGCACTGATAGCAATGTTCCCCATTTGTGCCTTTCTAGGTTTAGACAACTAGCATTGAGTAGCAGTACCTTCAGTTTTGCATGCTTGTACCTGTTATGATGGTGGTTTTGTCCTTTGAACCTTGCCTAGATAAGGCTCTATGGGGGTGCCAAGAGCTGTAGCCAGTAACCTGAATCTCAGGGGCAACAAGTGCAGACCATCTCTGGCAGAGCATTGTGGCATGTCAATGATGTCATCCCAGGCAGACAGATACTGGATCCCCTTTGAATGACATCAGAAGCTTAGCCACTTGTTGAAGTCATTGCTGTGTATATGTATATGTGTGAGTGTTTATATGTATATATATGTACATATATATCACCATATATGAATACGAATGTAAATTATGTTTCTCATGTTTTACTTGTTCTATATTTCATTCCCCTCTCCCCCACCCACTAGGCAGGCTGACCTGTAAAGGCCCATCTAACCCAGCCCCTCCTCGACCCATACCTTCATTACCCACAGTTCTGCCCCCCCCCATGCTACACACACACAGCCACCATCCATTCCCTGGTTACCGGCCTATAGCTAACACACCACCACACTTTACCAACCCTCCACTCTTCCTCCCCTCGGGACACATTTTGTATGTTGTCTCGACCCAAGTATCCTAGGTCTGCCACATGCTGTTTTCCATGCACATATGAACACAGCCATGCGTACCTTTGAAGACATGGTATTACCGGAAAGAAGATCACCCAATTTTAGGTCGTCCCACATGGGAAAAATGTTTCCCTGCTAATAAAAATAGACTTCACGTGTGACTTTGTTTACAGTAACTGTTTTATTTGTAGGTATCGCAAAGCATATGTGGCACACAAGGTTGCCCAGTATGCCCACAAAACCAAATAGGAACGTCTAATTCAGGTATACGGGGAAACACATGACCCTGGTATACACATGGCACTACAGGTTCCCCTCCTGATAACTAAATTATTGTCTAATGAAGATGCACTGCTTTAAAATGTCTTAATCAGTCTGTAGCCAACAGCCCATGTTCTGCCCAGCAACAAAATAAACAGTCTCTGCAAGGATCAAACCCAAGACCATGCATACCATACACACAGTGATTTACCATTAAACCATACCAGATATATAGAAACCTGATGTTGTCAGTAACATAACATCCAGCCCAGTCATGCAACAGTACAGAGAATGTATACCACCATCTAGATGTATGTGTCTAAACAGATACTACATATCTATATATGTATATATATATAAATATATAAAATCTTGCTTTTTTCCCACTTTTCTGAGATTTAAAAAAGTTCAGTTACAGGCTTGCTGTTCTTGAACTGTTTGTAAGTTTCTGTGAGGCCATTTTTTGCTTGGGCTAAAGGAAAGTCTCTCTGTTGATCAGTGGCAGTGAAAAACATTGAGCAGCCTGCCTGCCCCTGTGGGAGTGGTTACTGACTTGAAACTGTAGTTTTATTGGCCATTCTGGGTCAATTCCAAAACTCCTTCATCTTCCTCTCTTAAAACCTTGTTGCCTCGTGGTTTTGGCATCTTTTCAGGCTTGTTGGCTGTTGGTGAAGCACCCACCAAGAGGAGAAAACGCTGAGAGAGGAAAGGAGCCACTTTTGAGACTTTAAGTATTTTTCCTCTGTTTATTTGCTAAGTTTTTCTGCATAGCCGCCTATTTTGAGCATTTTCTGGCTTGTTAAATTTGATTTCTGCATTAGTAACTGTATTTAGAGCACAACCTGGAGCTGTTTACTGAATTTCCTGTTTGCACTTATTTTTAAAATCGTTTTTTTCTCAAAACTTGCATTTTATCTGTCTTTGGCCTAGCACTCTTGTGTGGGGTCATTTACTGCACTGTTATAACTTGCTGATACCTGTTAACCTCTGCTATCTCTGAAAAAACAAAAAAAAAAAAAAAAAAATCTTGCTTTTTTCCCACTTTTCTGAGATTTAAAAAAGTTCAGTTACAGGCTTGCTGTTCTTGAACTGTTTGTAAGTTTCTGTGAGGCCATTTTTTGCTTGGGCTAAAGGAAAGTCTCTCTGTTCATCAGTGGCAGTGAAAAATATTGAGCAGCCTGCCTGCCCCTGTGGGAGTGGTTACTGACTTGAAACTGTAGTTTTATTGGCCATTTTGGGTCAATTCCAAAACTCCTTCATCTTCCTCTCTTAAAACACTCTTTTGCGTGGTTTTGCACGGTTTTGTGCATAGCGCAACAGCGGGCAGCACCGCCTAATTGGGTTTAAACTATTCCTGGCTCCACAAAGTCTGCTCTTCACTTTTTCCCTTAGAACTGCTCTATCTTTCAATTTAAGCACCATATTCTCATTCTAAGGCCCTTCACTGGTCCAATTAAGTAATCCTACAAGTTAGCACTATTTAACCATAAGCACTACTTACTCTTATACTCTCTACGATTACCCTGTCCTCTATTGGTCCATCTTAAATTCAGTTTCCCTATTACTCTAGCATGTTCAAAGGTCAGTCAATGGTTTCCTCTCCAGTCCAGCTGGTGAATCTGGGAATTTTGAGGCAATGTTACAACTGTCTCATGTACACGGACAACCCTCTCCTCCTCCAAACAGGTTCAAATATATGTGAGAGATGCAACTATTTAGCCAAACTGGAGGCTGAGCTCTCATCTCAAAACTGGTGTAACCAGTCAGGAGGAGAAGGTAACCTCATACAACACAATTCCAGTATCACATAGTCCCACCACATCAGCGAACCAAACACATAAATACACAAAACATACTCGGAAGCTCTAAATAAAAATCTACCTAAGCAACAGAGACCTCCAAAGCAGACATCCAAGCAAACGCTACCTCAAAACAAAACACACACAACACATAACCCACAAAGTCAGTGTGCCATGCAGCCACAGCCCTTAAGGCTGAATAACACACCTGATACTCTTGTTATAGGTGACTCTATTGTCAGACACACTGACGTCCCACTCACCAGGCTGAATAAAGAGAAGGTCACAGTGAGCTGCCTGTCGGGTGCTAGGATCCGACACATAATGCAAGCACTCAGGTCACTCCAAAGCAAATACAAATATGACTCAGTCATTGTACATGCTGGTGTGAATGACCTGAGATGTACCTCCCTGGACTACATGAAAAGAGACATAGAGGAGCTCTCTGATCATGTAACCCAGGCTGGTATGACCCTGACCTTGAGCAGCATCTTACCCTCACCTAGAATGATGCCAGAGTACAAAGACAAAATGATCGATTTTAACAATTGGCTAAAATTTTGGTGTCATTCAAAGGGGATCCAGTGTCTGTCAGCCTGGGATGACATGCTCGACAAGCCACGTTGCTTCACTAGGGATGGCTTGCACCTGTCACCACTGGGCTTTCGGATATTGGCAAAGGCTCTTGCCACCCACATAGTGCCCTTTTTAGGCAAGGCTCAAAAGTCAAACCCACCCCCATAGACAGCACAAGGAACAAGAAACTAAGGGTAATGCTGCTAAACGCCAGAAGTCTTAACCTCAAGATGCACACACTCAAAGCTCTCCTCAGTATGGAGAACATCGATATCTGTGCAGTGACAGAAACCTGGTTCAAGGCTCCAGAGAGCACCCCAGCACTACCAGGCTATACCTCATATCATGCTTTTCGGCCCCAAAACCCGGACCGGACCACAAAAGGAGGGGGAGTTTCCATATTTATCAAGGATATCCACACCTAAAGGTTAGTGGCATTGCACAAATTATCGGAGACCATCCATGTGCAACTAAAAGTGGGCAAGACTGCTTTTCAGTTTATAGCATCCTACAGACCACCCTCTCAAAGTCAGGAATCCCATTCGGCTTTCCTGAAAACATTGGAGAACATGAAGATCTCTCCGAACACCATTATATTTGGTGACTTCAACTACCCAAACATTGACTGGAAGCACTACTCAAGCCCCAGCACCTTAGCCCAAAGATTCCTGGAAATTATAAACTCAAATGCTATGGAACAACTAGTCACCACTCCCACAAGAGGGGACAACATACTAGACCTGATCATTACCAACATGGGGACTCTATGCTCCACACCAGAAGTATATCCCTCATTGGTAAGATCAGACCATAAATTAATTTCACTGGATGTCCACATCCCGACCCCACCCCCAGCCCAGAAAACCACAGTGAAAAACTTCTCAAAAGCGAACGTCTCACTTCTCAAAACCAAAGTGGAATCCTTCAAGGCCCCAGGGCCAGTGGAAACTACAGCCCAAACTGCAGAATCCTGTACAAATGCATTCTACGGACATCTCCAGGAATGCATAGACCATGCTATCCCAAACAAAACCAAGACCCAATCATCCAAAGGCAGGCATCCAGTCTGGTGGACCCCTGCCATAAATAAACTGTACAACAGAAGGAGGAAGCTACTACATGATAGAGAAAAATCCCTAATAGCGAAGGCATCTCTGATCAGTACTAGCAAAAAATTACGATCCCTCATAAAATCGAGAGAAAAATTGCACAGGACACCAAAGACAATCATAAGGCTTTTTTCAGTTATGTTAGAAACCTGGGATGCAACTCCCAGACTTGTTCTGAGTTGATTCTAAATGACAAAAAATACACTGAACCCACAGACATCGCCAATATCCTGGCAGACAGGTTCAGTGCAAACTTCTCCACCCCCTCCCCCCCAAAAGAGCAAGTATCTATCCCGGCAGAGGGCTGCCTCCCAAACATCTCAGATACTCAGGTGAAGGCTGCCCTCTCCAAAGCAAAAAACACTGCTTCCATGGGACCAGATGGCGCCCGGTTGCGTCCTACATGAACTACAAGAGGAACTAATCCCTCAAATAAAACAGCTATACAATCTCAGCCTCACTACAGGATATGTGCCCACAGAATGGCGTACAGCAACAGTGGTCCCACTCCACAAAGGTGGAGCCTCTACGGACCCTGGAAACTATTGCCCCATAAGCCTGACTAGCTTAGTCTGCAAGGCTATGGAGAGGATCATCATGGAGCTCATAAACAAAGACATTGGGGACCTACAGACACTAGATCCTACCCAGTTCGGCTTTGTCAAGGGCAGATCCTGCCTTTTGAAACTGCTTGACTTCTTTGAAACAGTTACCAAAGCCATAGATGAAGGGAAGGTAGTCCACACAGCCTATCTGGACCTTGCAAAGGCATTTGACACAATACCCCACTTGGGCATCATAGATAAGCTATCCAGCTTAAATATAAACCCCTATGTCACAAGATGGGTCGCAAACTGGCTCAAAGACAGAACCCACAGAGTGAGAGTTGCTGGAGCCATGTCAGACTCGAAACCGGTCACAAGTGGCGTCCCACAGGGTTCTGTCCTGGGACCACTCTTGTTCGGTATATACTTTTCCGAGGTACAGGCAAACATGGGAGGACTATGGCTCACCAAGTTCGCAGACGACTGCAAACTGGACGCAATAATCAACTCTCCAGCTGACACAAACATCCTTCAAAAAGGTCTCACAGAGACAGATAACTGGTGCCAGCACCATGGTTTAAAGCTAAATGCCAAAAATGTATAGTCATACCCTTTGGCAAAACAATGTGCCCACAAATTACCACATAGGCAGAAACCCATTAAGTACAGAGAAAGTTATTAGGGACCTGGGGACCCAAGTTGATAGCAATCTTTCCTTTGAAAACCACATTGCCAAAGTGGTTAGAAAGACCTTCTACATAGCCCACCTCATCACGAAGGGTTTCACATCTAGATCAAGAGAGGTAATCGTGCCCCTTTATTCATCCCTCATCAGGCCCATCATAGAATACAATGCCCCTTTTGGGATGTACCTTACCCAACACCTGCAGCAATTAGAAAGACCCCAAATGTATCTCACCAAGAGGATCAAGGGTCTCAAACAGATGCCATATGCTGCTCGGTTAAAAAACTCCAGCTCTACTCAGTTGCATACCACCTACTTCGAGGCGATCTATGCCTGACATACAAAGCTATGTCAAATCCAGAATTAATGGACATGCTCCACCTCAGTAAATCTAAATCCCTTAGAGCCACACGCTCGAGGGACTTGAACCTCAGCACAGAAATAAATAGAACTTGCTGGAGGGACAGGTTCATAACCCAGAGGCACCCTTCGCTCTGGAATAGTATTCCAGTTCATGTGAGGCAGAGCACCTCACTGAACCTCTTCAAGAAGAATCTCGATAAGTGGATGGGGGGTCGTAGGTTTGTCCCAGGGATTACTCCCGTGTCACTATTAGACAAAGGCACAGTAAACTAAACCTTAAAAAGGGCACAGTATACTCAAATCAAGGGGTGGCGTAAGCCATACAGAATCGGGCTAGGCTTATAATTGCCCCAGGGCAGATAGCCTAGTATGAACCTATGAACATATATATATATATATATATATATATATATATATATATATATAGTCTGAATGCCCCATAAATGCCAACATCTACACATATATATGACAACACCTATATGTCCACATATACACAGCAGGTTACATATATGTACGCAGATATATATCTCCGTAGGTATATACGGACATAGTTAGAAATCTGTAAGCAAATATATATACCTATATAGGTATATATGAGCATACATCCGTAGATAGCAATGGTATAGTAAGAGAAACATATATGTCAACATGCACCATTAATGGGGTTGGGAGGCCACAAACAATGTACGTCTTGTAGTAACTGGCAACCCCCCGCCTCAGCCAAACACTTCCGATCTGCAATACACTACCAAGTTTAATGTATGTTGTCTGATCTATATAAATAATGGTTTAACTATATTGTCATTTATCTGTTATTTGCATATATTTCATTCCCCTCTCCCCCCCCACTAGGTGGACTGACCAGTACAGGCCCATCCAATCCAGCCTCTCCTCGACCCATAATTTTATTACCCACAGTTCCAACCCCGCTGCACACATGCACACGCAGCCACCATCCCTCCCAGTATTGTAGGCCTAGGTTTTACTCTGTAAAGGCAAGTTTTGCCGAGGCGCTAGAGAGAATATTCATCTGTATTTTACACTTGAGACTTGAAGTGGATTAAATATTTATCCAGACGTGCATTGGAGTTATTCTTTTGTGGTATTGCTTTATGTGTGACTTTGTTTACACTAATGGTTTTAGATACATAACATAAATATGTGAACTGGAGTACTGCAGTAAGGCCAGATGTGAGGCGTTAGTGTAATAAAGTGTTGAGGTCCACAAGACCCCATACAGTGTATGTACACATAAACCACAGATACCAGACACAGATATAACATGTAACAAATAATAAATCAATGTCAAAAGGAAAATATAATGCTAATTAGATAGTAAGCAATGCTGAGCATTGCACAGGTCAGTCTACGTGGTATAAGCAATGTGTAGGCCGGCTAACTCAATCTGCCCAGTGGTATGCCCCTTTAAGCAATGCCAACATTAGGTAAGCAGTTGTGCCCAATAGCTTAGCCTTTTCAAAACAGTCCAATCATGGGAAAGTGTGGGAAATCGGGTGTATTTAAACCCCATAGGCACCAAAAATTCCCATAACTGGTTGCAGCTCCCTACTGTAGGCAGAATGGCTGGAGTTGGAAAAGAAAAAAATGGATGTAGCCACCTACTGATAGCACTCAACACACACACACTGCCAGTGATATATCTGACACAAGACCTGTGGTGGACAGACAAAACATAGCTCCACAGTTGAGAGCTATGCAGACAGACTGCAGTCCATGTTAAACTAGTATGAACACACAAACCCTGCAAAACTGGTGCTATACAATGCATATACCAACACTACTTACACTCTGTCTGTAGTCCTGGAACCTTATACAAAAAAGTAGCAGCCCTGAGACTGCAAGTCCTCTTCTGAGAGGTATTGCTACCTGCTGTCTGTAACATTGCTGCTCACACGCAGGAAGGATGTCCACCATACAGGAAAGGTAAAGGGACCAAGCCCAAATGATGTAAGGATTTATAGTATTGGGTTGCCATGACAGTAGTAATTGGAAGTACTACACAGCATGCTGCATGCAGGTAGCAAGTGCAGGAAACTGATTGGTGCAGAAGCCATCATCTGATCATGTGCTTCACTTACAAAAGCCATGCTGCAATCTTTTCAAAGCAGCTAATTCCAGCTAATGGAGAGAGATAGAAAGATAGATAGAGAGAGAGAGAGAGAGAGAGAGAGAGAGAGAGAGAGAGAGAGAGAGAATCTCAATCAATAAAGACAAGAAGCTGTAGGCTAAGGCCAGGAATAAAAAGAAGTTTTGAACAGACATCACTCACACAACAGGTATGTAAAGTATATATACATGCAACTGACTGTGGTACTTGAGCCATAATAATCGGATAGATGATGTTGAATGATTTATATGTGCCAGCAGGTACTGTTGTTGTAATGATGTTCAGCTGAACAAATGCTATGGACACTAGAGTCTGTTCCTGTGGGTGGCGGGCCATACCCATCGACTGTGCAGAGCAGCACTGACTGACAAGATGTAAGCCATCCTAGTGTGTGTGTTGTGTAATGAAAAACATGTCTAGTAGTGTGCACAATAGCCAGTGGTGGAGGTAATGGCATAATGATGGAAACGTGGGCTCCAGAGCCCACCACTTGCAGGATATTCATGTTAATGTGTAATGTAGCATGCTGAAATGCCATAGGTGTGTAATAGGTGTACCTGCAATCTGTCCATGTATATACCTTCCTAATGTTAGTCTGTGTCCATATGTGGCACCTGTCTGTGGTGTAGCAAGGCAGAAAACTCCAGCTGCGCAAGAAGGAGAGTCAGAGATCGTGGACCTGATATATATATAATATATATATATATATATATATATATATATATATATATATGTATATATGTAGAGGTATATATATATGTATATATATATATATATATATATATATATATATATATATATATATATATATATATATATATATATATATATATATATAGATACACTAGACAATCTTGATGTACTGAAATGTCGAATTTCAGTACGTCGAGACCAAATACTGGAAAGTGCAGTTAACCAAAACTACACTATGCCGAATCTGCAAATGTCGTATCCGCCACTATTGTGGTATCATGTTCATGATGTGTGGTGCGGTTTGTGGATTTATCTGGGGTTTCAGGTAAGTGTTGTGTGTTTGAGGATAATGGGTAGGGATTTTAGTGTGTGTGAGTGTTTGCGGTGGTGTTTGTTGTGTGTTTGTGTGTTTAGTGCAACCTCGGAGTTAGAATACATAAGTAGGCGGGTGTGGGGGGGGCACAGGTAGGTAGGTTAAGTGTGTTTGTGTGCGTTGTTATGTTTGTTTAGTTAGGTAGGTGTATTTTTGTGTGTGGTTATGTCCTGGTTTGTGTGTGTGTGTGTGTGACTGGTCGCGATTGTAGTGTTTGTTATTGTGGATTTTCGTATATGTGGTTTTTCGACTATCCAGTCTCGAAATACTGAAATTCGACATTTCAGTATTTTGAGATTGTATAGTGAATCCATATATATATATATATATATATATATATATATATATATATATATATATATACATATACATATATTGATATATACATACATGTATATCTACAGATATACAGACACCTACATGTATATATAAACACAGATAAACAACATAATATATATCTACACATATATAGAGATATATGTGTCTGTGTCTACATATATACAAACACACACACACACACACACACACACACACACACACACACACACACACACACACACACACTCACACACACACACACACACACACACACTCACATATGTACATATAGACATATATATATATGTATATATATATATATATATATATATATATATATATATATATATATATATACATACACACACCCCGTATATTTGCATCACAGTGCTGAATGCTATGTGGTAGGGGATACACATATCAATGCACACAAATATACAGCAGTAAATGTGTGCAACATGGACAGGTATGTCAACTGTGAACCCCTTTTTGGGACCACATTGTACTTGTCTGTGAAGGTGGGATTGTAAATCCGGGTAAGGATAGCAGGTATATTTGTGGAGGTGGGTTGGGTTGGTAGATAGAGAACAGAACCTACAGGGGTGGTATATGACACATGTGGTGGGTAAACACCCTGGATGGTGAGTGTCATCTGCAATGTGGAAGCCACATGAGCCCCCCCATATGGAAACAATGGGACCAAGGCTCCCACCCATTGTCAGTCACAACAGCAGTAGCACGGACCTGAAGGTGCCTTGGCTGGAGGCTGAGCAGGAGTAGCATGTCTGCCCTGTGAGTGTGTACTGAAGGCCTCAAGGTGCTGTAGCATATCCCCCTGGTTTGTGTGTAGCTCCCTGAGGACCAAACCCTGGACCTGATCACGGGTTACAAGATCATGTCTGTGTAAGCTCCCGGGTGGGGACACCACCCCCTGAGGAGGTTCCACCTTAAGGTAGTGTGGACCAGTAGTTGATGAGGCCTCACGCTGGGCCACACATGTGATGTGGCCTGGTAACATGGCCAGATGAGGTTGGAGAGGTGGCTCTGCTGCCAAATATCCCCTAAACATGCTACTGTGTCACTGTTATAGAACATGTGGGTAGTAATATTCCACATAATCCCTGAACATGTCCAAAAGCATCCATAGATATTCCCAATAACACAGAATGTTAGATGTGCAGCAATCACATAGCAAGCATACCACATGCATATATGGAACCATAGTGGCCCTGACAATGCCATGCAGGTGAATAGTCTGTAACACACTGGCAATGATAGTTTCCACACAGGGAACATGGCCACAGACACATAGCACAAAGTGTGTTACAATATAATACATATATATCCCACTGTTAGTTAAGGTGTGCCATACCTACTGAATTGTGTGAATAGTTTGTTGTTGCAGATTTGGGGGGGGCAGAAATTTGTATTAAGAACTATGGTTATCTTGCTGTATGATTTGCTGAGACCTGTTTCCATATCTATGTCTTT
Source organism: Protopterus annectens (assembly GCF_019279795.1). Taxonomy (NCBI): domain Eukaryota; kingdom Metazoa; phylum Chordata; order Ceratodontiformes; family Protopteridae; genus Protopterus; species Protopterus annectens. The sequence goes on along the minus strand of NC_056726.1, from coordinate 1,614,415,883 downwards.
CAGGCAAGATGTCCTTAGGGTGGCTTCCATCATATCCCGCAGAGCAAATACAGATCATCCTCAGCTACCTCAGCAATTACTATGCATTACTGTTTGGCAGGCATGCACATGAGCAGCAGGAGTGGATCGCCCTGTGGAACGACCTCGTACATGTCGGACACCATAACCGAAGTTATGAGCAGGTCCGGCATCTTTGCTCTGACCTGCTTTGCAATGCTCGCAGGTGTGCTGCTGCAGTAGGGGAGGGGGTCACCTCACAACAGGGGGGGTCATGCAACCCATCCTCCCCAACACGCGTGGAACAGCTCCTTAGCAGCCTCGGGGCACCTGCTCATACCAATGTACAGCAAGTGTCAGACAGAATTATGGAGGTGGGTGTTACCCACACACACCAGCTGAGGAGTGTGCAGGTAAGATGACAAGTAGACCACATTTGCATATGCATCTGTATAGGTGGAGCATCTACGTCCTCTTTTGCCTTTTCCCAGTTAGGGGTCACCACAGTGGATTACCTGTTTCCATTTCTTCCTGTCTTCTACATCTTGCTCTGTCACACCAACCACCTGCATGTCCTCTCTCACCACATCCATAAACCTTACCTTAGGCCTTTATCTTCTCTTCTTACCTGGCAGCTTCATCCTTAGCATCCTATTCCCAATATACCCATCATCCCTCCTCAGCAAATGTCCAAACCAATGCAAATTCATGTCTCTGGCTTTGTCTCCAAAGTGTCCAACCTGGGCTGACTGTCTACTATACTTATTCCTAATCCTGTCTACCCTTGTCACACCCAGTGAAAGTCTTAACATCTTTAACTCTGCCACATCCAGCTCTGACTCCTGCCTGTCTGTTAATGCCACTATTCCCAACCCATATAACATAGCTGGTCTCACTACCCTCTTGTAGACCTTCCCTTTCACTCTTATTGGTACTCGTCAGTCACAAATCACTCCTGACACTCGTCTCCACTCACTCCACCCTGCCTATACTCTCTTCTTCATCTCTCTATCACACTCGGAATTACTCTGAACTGTTGATCCCAAGTATATGAACTCATCCACCTTCGCCAGCTCTACTCCCTACATCCTCACCATTCCTCTATCCTCCCTCTCATTCACACACACATATGCTGTTATAGTCCAGCTGACCTTCATTCCTCTCTTCTCTAGAGCATATCTCCACCTCTTCAGGGTCTCCTCAACCTGTTCCCTACTCTCACTACATATCACAATGTCATCTGCAAACATTATAGTCCACGGGGACTCCTGTCTGATCTCGGATGTCAGTCTGTCCATCACCACTGCAAATAAGAAAGGGCTCAGAGCTGATCCTTGATGTAATCCTACCTCCACCTTAAATGCATCTGTCACTCCCACTGCAGATCTCTCTGCTGTCATACTACCCTTGTACATATGCTGTACCACTCTTACACATACTTCTCTGCCACTCCCGACTTCCTCACACAATACCACAACTCCTCTCTAGGCACCCTGTCATATGCCTTCTCTAAGTTCAGAAAGACACAATGCAACTCCTGCTGACCTTCCCTGTACTTCTACATCAACAGTCTCAGAGCAAACATCGCATCTGTAGTGCTTTCTTGGAATAAAACCATACTGCTGATCACTAATAATCACCTCTCTTCTTAAACCAGCTTCCACTACTCTTTTCAATAATTTCATGCTGTGAATGATCAGTATTAGTCCTCTGTAGTTACTACAACTCTGCACATCACCCTTATTCATATAATCCAGTACCAAAACACCTGTCCTCCACTACTCAGACACCCTCTCACATTCCAAGATTCCATCCAACAATCTGATTAATCATTTCACTGCCATTTCCCCTAAACACCTCCAAGCTTCCACAAGTATGTAATCTGGACCAGCAGCCTTTCCACTCTTCATCCTCTTCATAGCTATCTGTACCTCTGCCTTGTAGAGCATGCATATCTGATATGTCATAATTATTGTTTGTTGATGCATAGTAGTAATAAACAGATGTGCATAAGTGCTAGTATTATGGACTTGTACTGTTGATGTACTGTAATGCTGCACCCACCCTGTAGAAATGCCACAGTTGTGGCCACTAACATTGCATCTCTCACACTCTTATACAGGTCCCTCCAGTAAACCACCATGGCAGCAGCCTGTAGCTGGTGAGTATGGTTTATGTTGATGCTTGCCAACACACCAGGCATGTACTGGCTATGGTATATGCCATGCACACATCTAACACACCAACCCTTAATGCATGCTGTACATTTTCACGTATTGTTGCTATTACATGCACTGCATCACAGTGGTGACCATGATGGGGTATTGGAAAGGTATGCCAGATGTCTGCAGGATAAGTAACATCCTGTTATTGTGAAAGTTGTCCATAGGGATTAACATAATGGTGGCACACACAGACTACAGAAGGGACATGTGTGAAACATAACCCCTCTACAGTGCACCACCAGTTTATATATCAGTGTTACAATGGCAACTGTTACAGATGTATGCTATGGCATAATGTATTAGTGTGGTCCAAATTAATAGCTGGGACTTGGCTGTAACACGTGCTGTTCAGTGTATGGGACACTGCAAACTGACACACATGTGTGGCCCATACTTGTCAAGCATCTGCAAAAAGCCTGAAAGTGTGGAGGGGGTGTCAGCATGACACACCAGTGCACTGCAGCAGGGAGCCATAAGGATGGTAAGAATGGCTGTATCTGCACACAGACTGGGTCAGTAACTGTGGCAGACATAACTCTACACCCACAGAAATAGTGACAGTAGTGTGTCAACACCAAGGGGTGTGCATATGAGTAGACCTTGCAATCATGCAGATTTGGGGAACATGTGTATGGCAGACTGACCATACACAAGCAAATACAGATGGGCCATGCTAGTATACTCCTGACAGTAATAGTGACTGCTGTAGTACACATAACAAGGGATGGAACAAAATGTCTTGATAATCGTGTGCACACATAGGCACACACAAGACTGTATGCAATGCGGTTAGCATTCGCACACCTAACATCTTTAGTAGACACTGCATGTGGATGTAAAGGACATATGGTACATATCAGGCTTATGTACTGTTAATATATGTAGTGATGTTGTCCCATGGCAGATCACGGAGTGGTGCATCACATCAATAAGAGTTTGTAGACTCCCCATAAGCATGGTATGATCTGGCAGTTGCCAGTGTAATACTATTGGATTATTCATACATGGTCTGCAAATGTTGAGAGCTGTAAACCACACATCAAGCATTCACAACTGACATATGACCACACATCATCCCAGGTATGTTTTGTTGGAAAACATAGAGTCTGTGAGCATTACAGCTGACATAACTAACACAGTACTACACATTCAGCAATGGGATGCACACCTGTGAGTTGTGGTGCACAGTTCATCGCAGGGTGCATAACAGGTGCACAGCAAAACTGTGAACATGGGAGCAGTGTTCCCCAGTGAAAGGGGTATCACCTACTAACAAAGGCCATGCCTCACACATATGTATACTGTTGCTAGCATGGATTGACTATAGCTGCACTGCATGCTGTTGTGCACCATATGTTATGCATGTTGACAGATGGGAGGACTGTGTGTACTTATTGTGCAACCTCACCTGTATGTGTGTGTGTGTGTGTGTGTCTGTGTGGGTGGGTGTTCATGTTGTCTGTAGGTTCAATGTGGTATAGAGGAGGGAGGATGTTGCATGTAGGATATGTGTGTGGTTGTGTGGGTGTCCATGTATGCACATGTGTGACTATGGAGTTTATGATAGGCAAGTACTTCCCTTCATGATAGTGCAGTACATGGACATGGACTGACACAAGACACAACAGGAATTCTTGTCTGGTATGTAATCACATGACAGCTGATGCTCTAATAAGGTCTGTACCATGGAACATGCATTGGGAGGGAAAGTAGATACCTGGTATACCCTCAATATTGCATACATCAAGGAGGTGAAAAACAACCCATTTAGGCAGCACTACAGAGGCACTGGGAATTACTAGACACCAGCAGAGAGTATATATATATATATATATATATATATATATATATATATATATATATATATATATATATATCACAGTTGTCACATGATAGTTTGATTGAGCAGCATGTCAGGCATGTACAGAGCAATCCTTACACATGACACTACAGTGTGTGACATTATGGAGTGAACGTATCAGCCCCTCACATATAGGAGCCAAGCTCACAAAGTCCCAACATACACAGGGTGAACACTGAATGACAGCAGTGAGGCCATTTAAACAGTACTACATTCAGGTCATGGAGTTAATGGAGTAACAGGTCTGGTGTTGTGGTCACTTTTTTAGGCATTTAGAGGAATAAGACGTTAATGAGTGGCATTAATGAGTGTATGTCGCCAGGTGTGATGCATGATGGGCAACTTAAGGGAATACACGTGGGACTGTCTGTAGCATCACAGATAGGTAGGTATTAAGGTGGAGTGTGTGTGTGTGTGTGTGTGTGTGTGTGTGTGTGTGTGTGTGTGTGTGTGTGTGTGTGTGTGTGTGTGTGTGTGTGTGTGTGTGTGTGTGTGTGTGTGTGTGTGTGTGTGTGTGTGTGTGTGTGTGTGTGTGTGTGTGTGTGTGTGTGTGTGTGTGTATTGTTATGTAATGCTGGACAGGTCTTAAAGTGCATTTCCTTTTATCCCCCACAGGTAGCGAGGTGGGTCAGGGTTCCTCCTGTAGGCAACCTGATGTTGGTGTGCACGCAGACACTGATGATGATGAGACCATGATTGAGGCACAGGTGGGTTTGTCAGGGGTCGACACAGTGCCAACATTTGACATTACCCTCTTAGCCACCCCACCCTCACACACAGTTGCAGTGCCTATACATATCCCATCACCAGTGGCCATAGCTGAGGGACAGTTGGCAGTTAGTGGCTGTGAACAGGGTAGTGTGGTGACCATGCCAGCTGTGTCTCTCCACAGCAGGCATAGCCAGATGTCCAGCAGGCCACCACATAGGCGGATGTGCCAGGGTGCTCTTGCTGGTCATCCTGCCCCTAGCAGAGGTGCCACAACTGGTACCACAAGGTGCATGTTTCAGGCTGTTATAGAGACACAGGCATGTATAGAAATGTACAACAGATAGGGCCTGAGGTTGCAGAGGGCTGCCTACTCATCTGTAAGTGACAACATCTGTGACCTTGCTGCTGCCCTCCTTGAACAGAACAAGATCATGGATTGATGGTGGGGTGAGATGGTGGGCCTCTTCGACCATGGAATATCTGTGCTTGAAAACCTGATGGGAGTGGTGCGACGGCCATGGGGATGTAGGCCAGAAACAATAACATCTGGTGGTCAATATGGATGTGCTAGGATGCCAAGCCACTCCTGTACTGTAAGTAGTATTTCCAGCACATCAATGGGGGTGCTGTCCACACCACACCAAAACAGGCCTCATGCACGTGGCCCTGGCCAGTCCCAGGCACGACATGGTTCCAACAGGCATCTGTCATCATTAGGGGAGAGCAGCACCTCAAGGCCTGTACCTGCATGTGCCCATGGAACCCCTGGCAGGCGCAGTCAGTGTGTCCATGGCCGGAGGCAGTGAACTTCACACCCTGTCAGGTATGGTCTTCAGCTGTCCAAAAACACCTGTATGGGCATCCACATAGCAGAACTGTGTGTATACATACCCACACACTATACAAACACATGTAGGGCAACCCCATACCAACACACACCACATCACCACACCCCATCCAAATAATTAAACCCCTCACCCACACACATGGTGTCAAATGTATGGACCACCCTCAGCCTCTGGCAAACCAGCAACACACCCTATGCATATGATGATGCCTGTGCCACATCCCTGTCATTCATAACATCGATGCAGGGACAGGCTAATATGGTTCTGATGCACACGGTGGCTGTAATACAGTTCAGCAATGTACCGCAGTGTTAACATGTTGTCAGGAGTAATGTGCAATGCATACATGTCAGGTAGTGTAGCCATCCAGCTATGATGCATGCCAGCTGTTAGTAAAACTGGGTGATTATGATCTCCATAATGTTATCCATTTATGTTGTAGGTGTACATTTGTCAGCATGAGGATGGTCTGCAGTCATTTTCCACAAGGGTTATTGCACTGTGGTGACACCATGGCTGTGACTTATCCAGAGTACAGTTGCACACATGTCACAGGATTGTCTTACAGTTATTGCCTGTGCCACATAGACAGGTGACCGGCTCGGACATGTATAATCTGCTACCGTATGTAGACCATCCACATACATGGACACTCATACATGGCAACACTGTGACTAGACCCCTACCTAGGAATATAGTGCTACTGAGCTGTGTGGCTTTCATTGCACTCATCACACAACATTTAGGATGAGGTGTGTACCAGGTTACATGTTACATGCAGAACATCCACAGACATGTAGAGTATGGTAATGGTGGATGTAATGGTCATATATGGTTAATATAGAGTGTGACATACCATCAGACACACTTTGACATACACATAACAGGTGGACACACATCCAAGAGACCTGGGCCTATTGGTGCTAACTAACTAGTCCGTGTGTCCAATGTGTCACAGATAGGCTGCACACAGCACATGTGTAACTGGGCTGTATTGTGGTTTCAGTTACCTGTATGGTTGATGGTGACAGTGGTCACCCTAAAGTGGTACATGCAGCATATACCAGGTGTGCCATGGTGTATTGGCAGTGTACACAGCACCCACATCCCCCAGTGGTTATTGTATGCACTGGAGCCCATGATGACACTCTGACATACTGACTATCACACATTGCCCATGACTGCAATACAACCCATTGTATATCACAACAGTGGTACTACAAGGGATATGCATCTAATGCACATGGGACAGACATAGTAGTGTGCTGCATTGCCATGCCTCATCTATGGGAGATGACAACACTATCTGTACTACTATGTGGCAATGTGTAGTGTAATAAAACTATGTGGCCTCAGAATGGTGTACCCTACAGATATGCAGACATGCACACATACACACACTTGACAGACCTCAATGGGTTTCGCATGGCTATCGAACCCATTTGTACAACACTGTTGTGCTGGTAATGCATGGCTCATGTTGCCATTAGGGTGAGGAGTGTAACAGGGTACATGTCTTGTCCAACACAGCAGCAGCAACAACAACTGACTATGGCAATGGGTGTTGAGGTGGTTGTGAAGGCCATCATGGAGTTCTGACCTACAGGTGTACTGAAACACAGACACTGCTATCCTCAGTAATGCACACATACACATGTGTCAGTACTGTGATGCATTGCTGTAGGTGGTCATAGCTGTGTCCATGGTTATTGTCCATGGGGAGATGGGTTGTGTGTACATTGGTATCATGCTACCTGCCATGTGCCAGCAGGTAATCTATTGACAGACACCACTTTGGTGACCATCAGGGTGAAAGTGACATGCATCAGCCATTCCTTGGGGTGCCTTCTGCACATGGCCACTGAGGTGATCCAGTTGAAATGTATGCAACTTGTATTACAACACATGCTTAGTGCCTGTGCTGGAGACTTGTACCTAAGCATGTTCTGTTGACTGTGGTAGTGTAGTGTAGGTACTCATGGCAGGTGGTCCATACAGGTTGTTGTCTCCTTTATGTGCCAGTTAGTACACAGCTGGGCAGACATGTTAGTGTCAATCAAGCATAGGTTGTCTGTATGTATCCCAGCTGGATACCTACCATCTACACATCTGTAGAGGGATTCACAGACATCAGCTTGGCAAGTAGCTATGCAGTAGGATGAATGTATAGACAGATGGATGTTTGATAACAATATGTATGACAGTACTAAATGTTGTATGCCCTCACTAACATGTTCTGTATAGACAGTACTCTACAGTGGCATTCCATGTGTCTAATCATTATCCAGTAGGGGATATACACGGTGACACAGCCCACACATCAGTAACACAACACTAAGGCCTCAGAGTTCAGCTATGCCTGCAGTTGTGCTTGTTGTCAGTAGTACTTTTAGCACTCTACCCTTGCCTGGGACAGCACTGTCAAAAGTAGTACTGCCATGTTACACAATGCCAGTGTGACAGCATTTACCATGGGTTACTACCCCTGCATGTAACACATTCATATTGATAACAGTGCTGTGTAGGTCTCATATACTTGTGTGTCCCAGACATGACACTCACACCCCTTGCTACTGTAATGACAGCACATAGATGCATGCATTGTACATGGCATTACATACACTTATTACAGATGCCAATACCCAGGGTTTGACATGGCCTTGTATGTTTTGAGTATACAATATGCCACAGAGTATAGCTGGAGGTTTATGAGATGTGCTTTAGGCCTGTGGTACTTTTAGCGATGTATTTCTGTGGCCTTTGCAGCTGTTGCAGATGTCATGTAAGGTACATACAAAATGGGGGTTGTACTCTATAATGTGCGTAATGAGGGATGAGTACAGTGGGGCAACTACCTCTGTTTTCCTGGATGAAAAGCCATTAGTGATGAGGTGTACCACATAGAAGGATCACCTCACTGTTGTGGAAATGTGGTTATTTAATGTGACACCACTGTCCATCTGTGTCCCTAAGTCTGTCATCACACCTTTGGTGTTTAGTGTACTGCCACCTATGTGGTAATTCATGGGTACATGGTATTTTTCAAGGTGAAAAACACATTTCTGGCCATTAAGCTTGAGGCCATGGCTCTGGCACCCACATCATTTGGGGATTCAGCAGTGGCTCCTGGTTTGCAGTCATCTGTGAACTTTGTTAGACAGGGTCCCATAGTGTTTACATGTACTTCAGAGAAGTAGATACCAAACATGAAGGGTCCCAGGATTGAACCCTGAGGTACTCCACTTCTCACTTGTTTGTAGCTGGTATTGGAGTCAGCTACTTTTACATTGTGTGTTCTGTCAGTAATCCAGTTGGCAACCCATCGTGTGATGTGGACATCTGTGGCCATACATCTGTAGATAGCAATGGTAGATTAACAAAAACAAATATGTCCACAAGCACTGTTAATGGGGTTGAGAGGCCCCAAACAATATACGTCTTGTACGAATAGGCATACCCCCCACAGCCAAACACGTTCAACCTGCAATACACTGCCAAGTGTTTCAGATCCCATAACCAGGACCTGACATGACATGGGCACAAGATGTTAACAGTACTGCATCCCTCCTGTATGATGCCAGGCTGGTATTGGTAACATATCATGCAGTATAGTCTGGCTCCCATGGGAAATGTAAAATGTGGAAGCTATCAACATCGCCAGGATACATATACACAGACACATATATGCAAATACAGATATACATATATATATATATATATATATATATATATATATATATATATATATATATATATATATTTATATTTACATATATATAGATATACATGTGACTACACATTCACACACAGTTATGTACAGTAAAATACATATGTAGGAGGTGCACAAAATATGGAATAGCCACTATGCCTACAGTTCACACCTGAACAACTGGACACTGTATGGACCAACCATACAAATGACAATTATTGCCTGCAACATATACCAGAGAGGTCATAGGATAAAAACACCACACACAGGTTTGCAGGAATGAAAAACCTTTATTTGTGTACTATTACAGTTCTATATACTATTGCTACTGTAATTGGGATTGTCTTCACAGACATGGTGTGTGTGTGTGTGTGTGTGTGTGTGTGTGTGTGTGTGTGTGTGTGTGTGTGTGTGTGTGTGTGTGTGTGTGTGTGTGTGGGGGGTCACATCTGCTTTCCACATGTGTGCCATTGGCTACAGACAGACATCCTAAGGACATCATAGTAAAGTACCGCTGCTAGAACATACTGCCCCTGTCGACTGCAGCAGAGATATTAGCCAATATGTGTGAACATTCTGACACACTCTGTACAGTCCAGAGGTATACACAGAACCCCTTAGTGCAAAACATGTGTACCATGCCTGACAACATGGATGTTAACAGCCATGTAGATGGGTATAACACATAACAACTGCTATACATATGCCACCATAGGTTATGCATTCACACACACCTGTCTTACCTGATGCATAATACCCACTGGTACAGGGGTGCCATGGTCATATACTACCCACTAGATATTGACATACATCTGTACAGCATCCCACTCCTCTGTCTGACATGCATGACTGTTAAGAGAGGCCCGGCAGCAGAACATCTGGCAAGTATCTGCACATGACATCTCATTCGGTAAGTACACTAAGCTGGCAGCCATGTAACAGTGCACTGTGCAGGCATGGCTCAACACTGGCCTACATCTCATATGGGGAATGCACATGTACCTGCATATAAAGCAGGCTGTACAGGTATGTCACAGCACAGGGTAAGATACACCTGTGTGAAAGTGCATAACCACAACCAATGAGAACAGAGCCACAGCCACATATGGCAAGCTAGCATAATATAGCAGTATATGGACTATCTGTTCAACACCATCCTCATATGTGCCACTCACACACTAACCCTACATATACTGGGCTGCTACACAGTTTGGTCTGATGGCTGATGGTGATATGGGACATGTGTGTGTATGGTCATACAAACATGTAAGCCAATATGGTAACATACAGTGGAGCAGCATGTAACATCAGATAGGATGGCACTTAGGATGATGACAACTACCAGAGTCTGTACACAAGCCAAGGTACATATTAACAATACACACACTGTCAACATTCACCATAAGTACACAGACCTCAGTACTGTACAAACAACCAGAGTATGTCTAGGTTATGTCATCAAATATAACACCCTCTGTACATAACATCTGTAGCAGTCTGATATCTCACTGGCTTGTTATCAGATATGATGACACTAATTATGGTGTACAGCACATATGCACCTCTTCATGCATGACATATGTGCAACGGTTGACAGAGCTGGGGTTGGAAGCACATACACAGGGCCAATATTGACATGTTGCTGTGATAATCTTATACATTCATTGTTGTAACAGGGTTTGTTGCAACATATGTCCTATGAGGGATAGGAAGTCAGCAACTGTAACGACTTTCACCATCTACAGACTGCAATCCTCACACTACCTTCTGCACTCCACAGATAGATGCTCTGTGGGTAACACATGAAACCAAAGGCACAAAACACTGCCCAGTCTGCAGATGACCCTGCAGATGGGGATTCCTCATAAACACAGAACTGACATGGCAGGTATTGAGACATGTAGGACAACCATATCCACACACACACTGTTAAACCAACATTACTCAAAATGCAGTATAGCAGCACTTATAGTCTGTAGTCAGGTCAGGCATATCCCCCTCCAGTGTGTTGCCCTGTTTCCACAGTGTATGTTGTAGAGGTAAATCCTCAATCCATCTGAAATGCTGTTTGCCAAACAACAGATCTAATTACTGCTCATAGTGAATGAAAAGGGCCATCACCAACATGATGTTCCTAGATATTGGAGTGTGTTTCCATGCAATTCACTTTTGCAATGTTACCACAGCTGTGCCACATGCAATTAGCTAGAGGAGGGCTGCAATTCATGCAGAGGCCATCAGCTGATCATGAGCATCACTTAATATACACATGCTGCTGCCAGAGAGGGAGTGGGAGAGGCAGACAGAGGCTAAATCAAGTCAGGGAGGGATGGGAGAGTAAAACCTAAGCATGTTTGTGTCACACACCTACCAGCACAAAGTATCAAATCCCTGACAACTATGTAGTGCTAATACAGTTCTGTGCAGTTATTGGATGCGCCACATGGGTTACCAGTTGTGGAGCCCTCAGAACATATATGTGATGGTGAGTGATATCTGCAACAGGGATATGGTAGCTATACAATAGGTGATGTACACGTGCCTGTCTGCATGAACAGGTGCCACCATCAACATAGTCACTCTCACAGGGACACACGCACATTGACACACTTGGCAGGGCCAGGATTAAAACTCATCAGTAGTGGGATTGCCCCAACACATCACTGTGCAGATATCACATGCACCACATGGGTCATATGAAGGTTGCATGGGCAAAGGGTGTGGGGAGGTGTCTGAGATCAGGCAGCATGCATCAGTATGCCAGTGGGGGTTGTAGTGAGTGTGGATGTGATCATATGCATAATACAGCAGACACAAACACACATGGTGCCAGTACTGACATGCATGGGTGCATTTCTGCATGGGTATGTGGTGGTTGACTGTGGCAGATGGCTATACAAGGCTAGTTGATGGGTATACCTTGGCATCAGGCCACGTGACAATGGTCTACATTGTGGTTCAGGCCTGTGGTTTCTGCATTTGCCCATACAGGCGGGTATTGTATCCACCATCCAGTCACCTGGGTGGCTATTGCGTGTGACCAATGCTGCGCATCGCCTGACATGTATGTGTTAACTAGTCCATAACACGGATGGTATCTGGGATGTGCGCATCTCCCACATGCATGTACAGTGACATGTGGAATTATACCTGGGGTGTCAGGCTCATGTTGTGTACACAGATTATCATCAGATGTGCCACTCCTGACCACCTGTGGCAGGAACTGGTAATAGACAGCAGGTTAACCCTGCACCTATATTGATAGCATGCTACTGGCATTCCATGGTGTCGGTGGCATCTGTCCATACAGGGCATGTGTTCAGGCATGGTATGTCCTTTGTGGGTCACATGTGATGGCACCACAGGTGTTGCAGATGTCCAGTGGGGAACATGGGGAAGGTGCACTGTCTGCATGTATGTGCCTATTGGACAGATGGACAGGGTGCCATGCCCTCTGTATGCCACTGCAATCACTCCATAGTTATTATCAGTCACCAATATGCAGTGTACTACACACATATTGGCTGTTGCCTTGGCATGTGTGTATGAGTGTATGTGACATGGGTTGAGATTGTGCTCTGGGAAATACTGGGATTGCTAACTGTGATTGCCTGGCCATGATGTCATGTGTATGGGTATGGAACTGCACCCCAGCCTCTCAGCTATTTCATATCTGTTATTCCTGTACAGTGGGCATTGTGATATAGGGCCATCATAAAAGACATTTGCAAAACGCACCCCACCTCCACACAAGGTACAAGTTACACACACACACACACACACACACACACACACACACACACACACACACACACACACACACACACACACACACACACACACACCAAGTATTGGAGTTGAAGCCCTACCTACCTAGTTTAGTACACTACAGCACTACTCAGTTATAGTACGCACCATGGAAATTACTGGAGTACTCTTTCCCCTAAGGTGTATTTCACATTGGATGACATCAGCAGGACTGCTAACGTAGGCCATTGGATATGTACTGAGTGTGACTAGCCTAAAATGCATTGCTCCCCACACAGACAGTGGAACACACACAACTGACATGCGTTGGTATAGAACCGCTAACAGAGATCTATATCACACTACGGCAGTATGCAGTTACAGGACACACTACGGAGATCACTGCGCTACAGCTTCCCAGAGGTGTATTTCTAGGTGGATGAAATCAGCAGCCTTGGCAAAGATGAGCATTTGAATTGTAGGGAGTGTGACTACCCCAAAAAGCATTGCTCTCAACACACACACAGTTGTCATATCTGGAAATTGAACTCCACCCTAACTATTTTAGTCACACTATGGCAGCACACAGTTATGGGACAAGCCACAGAGATTACTGGGATGCAACTTTTTCAGGGATGTATTTCTAGGTGGATGACATCAGCAGCCTTACCAAAGTAGAGCATTTCAATTGCAGGGAGTGTGACCACCCTAAAAAGCATTGCACTCTACACAGACAGACAGTGCCAGACAGACATATACACACTTTCCATGGCTGGGAGCAGAACAGCTATCTACCTAATTTATCACACTACAGCAGTACACAGTTACAGGACACGCTAAGGACATTACTGGGCTACAGCCTTCCCAGACATTTATTTCTAGGTGGATGACATCAGAAGCTTTACCCAAAGTAGAGCATACAAATTGCATGGAGTGTGACTACCCTAAAAGCATTGCTGTCTACACAGACAGGGTCAGACAGGCACACACACTTGCCATGTCTGAAAGAACAGCTACCTACATAATTTATCACACTATGGCAATACGCAGTTGCAGGACATGCTACGGAGATTACTGAGCTCCATTCTTCCCAGAGGTGTATATCTTGGTGGATGACATCAGCAGCTTTGCCAAGGATGGGGGGGCGCACCTGACTATTTCTACATTTCAACAATGGATTGGGGGGGTCAGACCTGACTATTTCTACATTTATACACAGGATTGGGGGGCACACCTGACTGTTACTATATTTCTCCATACGATGAGGGGGCACACCTGACTATTTCTACGTTTCTACAGAGGATGGGGGGGGGGCACCTGACTGTTACTGTAGTTCTACGTAGGATGGGGGGCACACCTGACTATTTCTACATTTCTACACAAGATTGAGGGAGCACACCTGACTGTTGCTATATGTCTACGTAGGATGGGAGCACACCTGACTATTTCTATGTTTCTACACAGGATGGGGGGACACACCTGACTGTTACTATATTTCTACGTAGGATGGGGAGGCACACCTGATTATTTCTACATTTCTACACTGGATTGGGGGGAGCACATCTGACTATTTCTACATTTCTACACAGGATTGGGGGGGGGCACACCTGACTGTTACTATATTTCTATGTAAGATGGAGGGCACACCTGACTATTTCTACGTTTCTATACAGGATTGGGGGAGGGCACATCTGACTGTTACTATATTTCTACATAGGATGGGTGGGCACACCCGACACTTGTACACATTTGCTAGGACTGTACTGGTATGTCGGGTACTCCATTTCAGTCTGTAGTCTTACCTATCATGCTGGCTAGAGGAATACCAGTGAACTACAGATCTTAGCTTTTAATTACCTACATATTAGTTACTGACTTCCTAGCCTTCATAGGTTCATAGGTTCATAGGTTGGTACTAAGCTATCAGCCCTAGGGCCTATACAAGCCCAGCCATAACAATTCCCTGGCTATTTCTTCCCACATTATTTACTTTCCTGGACCCCTATCTAGCAGGGCGACTGACGTGATCCCTGGGGTGAATTTCCTTTCTCCCATCCAATCATCAAGGTTCCTCTTGAAGAGGTCCAAAGAGGCACTCTGCTTGACATGTATGGGCAATCTATTCCAGAGTCTGGGGAGTCTCTGGGTCAGGAACCTATCCCTCCAGCATATTTTGTTTATTGTGATGACAAGGTTTAGATCCCTGGAGCGTGTAGCTCTGAGGGATTGGGATTTCTTTAAGTGTAGCATGTCCAACAGCTCTGGGTTTGACATGGCCTTGTATGTTAAGCAGAGATCACCTCTGAGTAGACGATATGCGACAGAGTATAGCTGGAGTTTTTTAAGGCGGTCAACATAGGGCATTTTGCTTTAGGCCTGTGATTCTTTTAGTGAGGTATTTCTGAGGCCTTTCCAGTTGTTGCAGATGTCTTGAGAGGTACATACCAAATGGGGCATTGTATTCTATAATGGGTCTAATGAGGGATGAGTACAGTGGGACAATTACCTCCTTTTTTCTGGAACAGACATCCCACTGCCTGACCTGCAGTAGTCTGTGTAGGCCTGGGAGGGAGGTTACCCATAGGCCTCATTCAGAGGCCACAGCACAGCCTTTGTTTGTGTTTGTCTACACCTGTCCTGCTGGCTGTGACTGTTGATGGGTATGTGACCCCCCCCCGACTGGCATGTGTGAGTCACTTACCTTGTGGGTGTTCCAGTATTGAGGGTGGTGTTGCAGGGCTGCCTATGTCAGATGCACATAGTACACATCCTACACATGGTTAGGCACAGGTAGTGTAATGTTTGGCATCCATTTTACTCTATGTGAGAGTCGCATAGAGGTGTCTTTCCCTGGGTCCCTCCCATGTCAATGTATGTGCTATGCATTGCCTCTTTGCCAAGGCCAGGGCATAATGGGCATGCCTCTTCTGTCTACTGGGGTAGGCTCAGGTTGTTCCTCCTCTGAGTAACTCTGTGCCTGTGCAGGCCTTGGCAATGGTGGGGGCTGTGTGGCCCTACCCCATGCTGTTCCTGCTGCTGCTGTTTCTGCAGGATCATATTGTGTAGCATGGCATATAAAAAGGACAATTTGGAAACATGTAGCTGGTGAGTACTGCAAGGCTCCACCGGATGTGTCCAGGCACCGGAACCATGACTTGACCATCCCAAATGCATGCTCTGTTATGACTCTTGTTTGTGCGTGTGCCTCATTATGGAGTTCTTGTTCAGGTGTGTGTGCATTTCTGATGGGTGTCATCAGCCACGGCTCCAGTGCATATCCAGCATCCCCCACTAGGTGACTGCGTGGAGGTCCCCATTGACAAATCCCTGGTACAGCTGTGCCAGATGCCAGATGTGGGAATCAAGATAGCTTCCAGGGCCGCCAGCACACACATTCATTATTATAGCCTGGGCATCGCACATAACCTGGCAGTTGATGGAGGGGAAGCCCTTGCGGTTGATGTAGACCCTACCCCACTCACTGGGTGGTGCTTTGATGTGTATGGGCATGCAGTCTATTGCACCCACTACATCAGGGTGCACGCCTCACGGGTGTTGGGGAAATATATGTGCTCACTGACATGTGCTGACATGGCATCCAGGAACTGGTGGAGTACCCTGCATGCTGATGCCTGTGAAATCCCCATCATATCCCCAGTTGGCCTTTTGAAGGTACCTGTAGCTAGTATTCTTAGGCCTACACATACCTTGGTATCCACTGGGATGGGTTCCCCTCTGTTAGTTCTGTGTGTCAGGTGTGGCCGGCACAGCTCAACAATTTGCTGTAGGAGGTCCCTGTAAACCCTATAGCGCTCGACTATCTCCAGCTCATGTAGCCTCTGGTAGGTTACCCTGGGTCTGTACACTCTTCTCCATCTCCTCACTGTGGGTTGGTCAGCAGCATTCACATCCTCACCACCCTCAGCCTCTTCCACAAGTTGTATGATAGCTATTACAGCCCCTATCATTTTACTGTTGTGAGTGTTAAAAGTTCCCCGCTTGTTTACACCAGTGGTGTAGAGTGTGGGAAAACCAGAGGGGAAGGTGTTTGCTTAGTTTATAGCAGTGTTCTGGGCTGGACTGGTCTGCTGCCTCTGTAATTGTCTGAGTCTGACACATTTCGCCTGCCAGCTAAGCTAGTTTTCCTTGATTACCTTTTTACTGCTGTTTTCCCTTCCCATTACCTTCCTGTTTAAGCCTGTGTGTGCGCCACACAAAAAGAGTGCTCAAATGTGCACACTGCTGCTATTTCCAGGTTTCACCTCTTTTTTCTTCCTGTAAATCATCGTGCGCAGCGTGTACACCTGCTTAGGCTTTGTAAAGAGTGCTTTGCAGGTTTAGACACACCCCCTAGCTAAGCTCTGCTAAGCTAGGAGCAAACTTGAGCCACAGGGCTCCAATCCACTTACAGTATGCCTGACACACACACCCCCTCCATGATGTCACCTAACTCCTAGGCTTGCACCAGGCTATTCCTACTCTTACACTGTTGGGACCTGACTCACATGCTGGGGAAAACTGGGATTCACTATCCTTCCCCTCATTTACATAGGATTGCCTACTAATGCATAGTTACATGTCTCACACTGAGCCTCCCTCCTTAACAACCACTACTCACTGGCCAGATTGTCTTCTGCCTGCCATTGACTTGCATGGCAAAATACTGATTTTAGTTAGAATGCTTATTATAGGATTATTTTATTATTTCCCCCCGATCCTGTTTGCACTCTGCTGCCCTATGCTTAAACAGGCGAGATCGGCGATAAAAACATAAAAGTTGATTTTTTTTATTTTTTGATTTGTTTGCAATGCCAATGGCCTTATACTTGGCCATTGGCATGCTTCCTCAATGATATTCAGCCTTTATTTGGAGCTGTCATAGCTCCGTTTTGGATTTAGCAGAAATGTACTTGGTTACTAACCAAGTACATTTCTGCTGATTGCACTAGTCCTGCACAGATGGTTGCAAGCTTCCTGGATCGCAAAATCACCACATTTGCGTGGATTTCTCCTGAAAATGGAGTGATTTGCATACAACGGCTTCATCCATGCAGGATTAGTGCAGGAGCTCTCATGCACACCCTTGTAGGCTGTTCCTGGATTGAAACTGCAGACATATTGCCTTGCAAACCTAGTCAACTAAATGTCAGGAGTGCTGGTCTGAAGGTCTGCAAAATATATACGAAATAGGAAAGGAATGACAGATAGAGTGATAGATAAATGGACCGATAGATGGATATCTTGGAAACTCTGTAAGTAGCATCTTCTAAGTAAGAAAATATATACTCACATACATCATCAGTCAAGAGTTATGTCCACATGCTAGTCTACCCACAAACAGTGGTAAATCCATCAGTTTGTACAGTGTATACAAACTGATTATTGCTGCAGACAGTTGTGAACAACACAATGATTTTATGTATCTGTATACTATAGCCAGCTACCCATTGCACAGTTTTCATACAGGACATACAACTCACACCTTTAATCTAGAAGTTTCCATGTCTCCCCTTTACAAATCATTTACCTTTGTCAGATATCTTGAATAATACAGCCTGGATGCAGTAGAGGGTGCCATACATGGGTGTCTACATCATACATTCATAGTGATCCTCATTAGCATGTTATAGTCCAGAATTACACTAATTCTGAAGTGCATTGCATGGCAAGACAATAGGCATTCCCTTTTAGTACAAACTACTGGTATCCCACAACTGTAGCAAAGAATAAATAGAGCTAAAAGTGTACCTGGGGACTTCTGGTAAAGTATATTGCATGAAGAAAAGCAGATATTAATATGAAATATTCTAATGTGGAAGTGATACATAAATCCACCAAACCATTAACTCAACTTATATGTTATTCTCAGAGCTTGACATTTCCTGTTATATCTACACATCTTGTAATAAAGCAGTAAACAATACATGTTATTTTGTGCAAACATATAAGGGAACAGCTTTCTATAAGTTTACATGGCCACTCTAGAATTCAGTGTTTATAAAGCTTACACACCATAACTCTCCCCTTCTGTGTACTACTCATATACTTTCTAGGCCCTTTTTAATAACATGGTTCCACTAGACTATACAATAAAGGATCATTATTGTCCAGAAATGTGCACTCTGATTTGACAGTCCAGTCAGAGTGCACATTATAAATCAAATATATACCAATAGAAAGAAGATCAGCTGCGGAAGTTTTGCTGAGGAGCAGACATTTCAATTGGGATATGCTCAGTAATGTCCTCCTTAACATATTTTATGAGGATAAGGGCAAAATATCAGAAAAGTCAGAGAAGTTCTACAAGACTGTGGATCGCAGATAGGTATGGTTATTAACCATGCCAAAAACATGGCGCTCTCCTTTCACTTATTAAGTGACTTACAGTAAACATTAATAATTATCCCTGACTCTGTCCTTTGTCCCTATTACTTTTGGCTATCTACAATTGTTGAGGAAAGGAGCTGAGACATAAGCCAGCAAGGTTAAAAAAAGAAAGAGAAAGAGAGACAGAGAGAGAGTGCTGTGGAGATGCTCTCTTCTATGTTGCCTATCTTGCACTGCACTGATGTACTGTGCCGACATGCTCACTTAGGTGCCATATGCATGTACAGCACATCATTTTGGAGTAGAGGGAACAGAAGAACAGTAAAGTGCCATCATATAATAACATAATTTAAGAAAGTTAAGAAACTTCTTTCTTAAATAATGTCATTGTATTATTGCAATAATCCATTCCTGGGTTTGGGTATTTCAGAATTTACCCACAGTTGACTTTATTTAATCATATAGGCATCATCCTCATGATGAAACTACATCAACTGTGGATAAATCCTGTGACACAAACAGCTAGTCATGGAATATTTCTGAAACATGAATTGATGGCTGTCAGTGTCTAACAGTATCATGGTACAGGATAAGGCCCTGTCATTTTCTACTCTTTCCTTAATGCTGAAAGAAAATAAATTATATCTATGTGTGTTTACTATTAGAGCATAGCATGGTGTTTAGATTGCATATGGTGATGTGGATGCTGCTCTATTCAGCTGATGACTTTGTCTGTGTCTGCCCTTTATCTACTTCTTGTTAATCATCCACCATGTTGCCCTAGGCTTTTGAAATCCCAACACAAGTATACATAGTCTCCAAACTATTTGTTCTTTGCCTTTCCAGTGTGAAATTTGCAATGTTCTTTGTTATCTGTCAGTAAAATGTAAATTTTGTCTTTTAATTATTTTCATCTTCTCTTTTAATGTGTAAATTTGCTTTTTTTCCTTTGGCGTTCATTGAAAATGGACCAGCCGGGTTTTCAAAACATAAACTATTGAATGAATAATTTAATCATAAAAAGTAGATAAGCTGTACTGTAGACCCATTCATATTTTCCTTTTTATAAAACAAAATAAACAACCAAATACCAGATACCCCAATAGCAGCTAATAACAAGAGACAAAATACTTCCAAAAAGGCTGCTGAGGATACTTTTAATATACTTTTTCATTATGTATTTTTTTTTTGTTTTGTTTTGGGGGTGTCTGACCTGACTGAAAAAAGCCCTTTTTTTCAAGGCCCGGGAGAAAAGAAACAAAGAAAAAAAAAAATTACAGACACATATTATTATTATTAGACATCAAAAATATACACACAAAAGACACATGTTTTTTTTTACAGTGGTATGGAACACAAACAGTTACAGTGGAAAAAAAAAAAAAAAAAAAAAAAAAAATAAAGGTAGTAAATAGATTTGTTTGTGTACAGCTGAACTTTGGAAATAGGTAGAATACACATAGTACACACAGGTACAGTACATACATTGTAGATTAGCCAGTGTTTGTGAGTAAGATTGAAATACTATTATCAATTGCTTTAGCTTTAGTATGTATATGTTATGTATTTTTATTTCATTATATTTCTTTAAATGTTAATTGCTTTTGATCATGTGACTATTTTAGAAGTGGATATAAGGTGTGTGTTTTTTGTGTTAGAGTTACAACTGACGAAGCATTTGTGAAAGCGCTAGTGTAAGCAATAAAGTGGTACTACTTGTTTAATTCCTGGTACTTTTTATTTTCTATAAAGTGACACTGGAATCTTGCCTCAGCAGCCTTTTTGGAAATATTTTCCTTTTTATTTTACAAAAACTCTGTTAGATATTTTTTTACATTTTAAATAAATAACCATGTCCTGACTGCAGCTAAAAAGTATTTTGTGGTGTTGTGTTAGTAATGTTATCAATAATACCTGCCAAAAGTTTCACTACAGCAGCATTTTTGTTTGAATCACTAAAGAATGAAAACTACATATAAAGATATATATTTGCCTTTATTTTTCTTGCCATTTTAAAAAGTAGTTGAGAAAGACAACATTTTCATAAACATGCAAATGAACAGGTCATATTTCCATCTTGCAGATGTCCCTTCATCAGCCTTTTCCAAAGGTGGCGGAATTAATGAATCTCCCAGAGAGGTGATAATTGACTTAGAGTGTGGCAAACACCGTCTCTTTCTTTAAGTGGAAGGTCATGTATTTAATCACAGACTGAGTTTATTAAACCTTCCCATCAGACATGAAAGATGATGCAGTCATTCTCAAGTCCTGTTATAACTACAGCACGAGCCACCCACACAGAGTGGGAGAAATCCTTCCTTGTCACTCGTTCTGCTTTTTGAAATCAGCACCGATATTGCATTCTTGTTTTCTACCATTGTAAGGTCTTCGTTGCTAATACTAATTTAAGGCCAGTAAACTAAAACAGTGACAGTCCTCCACAATTTAAGCAGTCACTGCAGCAAGTACATTTCTCTCCCTTGTTAACTACTAAAAGATTAAAATCTGTGCCACATAAAGCAAAAAAAAAAAAAAACTCCAGTTTCCTGCCTGTGTCAGCAGTTATTTTGTGGTTTACTGTTGCAAAACTTAAACTAAAAATATTTTACATATGAAGAAACCATTACTGAGCATCAGGCTGTTTTATTTTGATCATTACTGTTTATTACTTTTGATTAATTGATTTACATATTCTACTTGCTATGGAAAATTAATACTATTCATCTACTCTTGAATAATGTGAAAAGTTTATCTGAAAGAAAACAGCTGTGTGGATTACTTTGCCAGTCTGCAGTAGTATGGAGTGTGTTTGTGTATTTGTGCATGTGTGCATGTATAAGTGATTTTGCTGACGCTATTTCAAAGTCATATACAGTGATGCATTTAACCCTCAGCAAAAACATGTTATGTTAAGGGGTTAAAAATGGTCTTTGTATAAAATAATCTAACCATGTTACACAGTAAATAATAAATCAGACTCTGTAAACTAAACTGTATCTATAACTTGCATTATTCAGTGTCTCCATACAGGTTCTGTTAATTGTTTTTTCTCATTGTTTTCAGCTCTGGCTCTTGCAAACCATGTAGCAATTCTTATAAGTATCACATTGGTACCACTACTGTTTGCTTATTCCCATAAAGCTGGTTTCTCTCATTTATTTATTTTGCTATCATTTCTTTTTTATTTGACTGTTAAGTAGGACTAACAATCCACTTTAAAGCACCATCAAACTATAAATGCAAATTTGTACTGAAGCAGATTTAATCAAAATGTTAATCGTGATGGCTCAGTGTGACATTTCCAACTCATAATTACTGGTCTAGAATTCAGTCTTGAGTTTTGGTCACTGTCTGTGTCAAGATTGCCTATTCCACAGTGTCTGCATTAGGTTTTTCTGCAAATATTGTTTTTCTCCCAAGAGCATGCCTCTTGATAGTTCCACTAAATTGTCTGTGTAGATATATTGAATTTATCGTTGCCCATAACTAAAAATGGTTTATGGTCAACCCACTGTCCTGGTTCACCAATACTAAATAATTAAAATGTCATCAAATTAAATGGCAATGAACTCCTGGTTTCTGCACAGGAAACTCAATGCGCAATTCTGTTCATTACATGTTGCCTTGTATGTACACGTACCTAATTTTTAGCTCGTGTTGTAAACTTATCTCTCTTGCTGCTAAACTATGAAAGTCATCCCCATCTTGAAAGTTTCCTTTGAAGCACATTTTTGTAATTCATTAATATTTTTTTCTTACCCAGAAGAGTATTTTATGATTCCATCTGAAGAGTTTGTCTGTAACATGCAGACAGTTCAGCAGAGTCCTTACTATTGCCAAGGACTTCCTTTACTTTCTGTTAGCTAGTTTAATTTTCTGCAATGAGTAGTTGAAGTTATTCCTAGTATCTTGTGATGATATAAAGAGGTCTGTGTACAATCCTCTGCAGTATCCATCCACAGAATACCATTCAAGCAATGCACAGTTAATTTCTTTCGCAACTTTTTTGTGGAATCTCTATTACTATATTTCACTAATTTCTGAAAGAAGCTTCCTGAGTATCCCACACAGCAAATTATTTGATAAAATACTATTAACCATATACCCTAAAATGCATTTTATCTTAGTCTTCTGCTATGATGAGTGGGACTACAAAATCCGATTCAATCTCCACCCAGCATGTCTATTTAAATGGCAATGGCCTCTCACATCCCCAGCCCCGAAACCCCTGCACAACTAACACAGTGCCAGTCAGTAATATAGTAATTTATATCAAAGCTCACCTTGATGTGTGGTTCATTCACCCCGACTGCTTTAATATTTGTCACATTGGTGTATTTAGTTGTAATTTACTGTGTTCTCTTTACTGTAATCAGACTGAACTATCTATTCAAAAAGCACATACTCATTAATGTTCTGGCAAAGCACAGGGCTTAAAGGTGCAAGAAAGTATTCTAGATGCTTATAAATATTTAAACAGAACGTCACACCCTCATGTAAAAAAAGGTGTTATGTTGGCAGTGAATAGAATTTCAGCTTGGGAATTGACTAATTCTGTTAAAAGTAAGAATTAAAGATGAGTAATAGGAAAAGCTGACAATCTCAGAGGATTTGAAGGTCATTGTATGGCCTGACTACGGATGTACCAGAGATCTTTAGTGGATTACATCTGACTCTGGGAAATATTGGTAGACGGAATGAAATATTTCGGGGGAAGTATGATGAAGCTTACAGTTCTGCGGTAGAGCGGTAGAGTGCTTCACAGCTTTGTTTGGAGCTGCATGACTTTTCCATATGGCCTAACACAACATTTTATCCCAGAGTTGAGATTATGATACCTGCAGAGGACATTTTACCTAGGAAAATGCATGGTTTACATATATGGAGCCCTCCACTTTCAATAACATCCATTTAGATAGATTTTTTGAGTTCACCGCCCTGGTGAAATAAGTAGCTTACTTGAATTTGCACCCTGTGAGCTCTCTGGACACTGCATTGTTATGAACAGGATTTAAGTTCATGAATAGTAGACTACAGTTGTTAGAAGGCATGGGGTTTTATGGAAATTAATCCAATCAACAGGTTATCCTCCATTACTATAAGCTCCACATGATGAATCTATGCAAAGTGTAAAAGGATATAGGAATGGGGATGCGAAAATTAATCTTTGACCTGTGGTGAATGGTAAGAGATACAAGTTTAGCGATAAATACTTCATGCATAGTTGTAAGAAAGCATAGTTGCAATGGTGAATGGTGAGGATGAACCTATCCTGAATGTGTTTTGAGAGAATGTCAATAAAAAGCTGGCCTTTGGCAGTAACTCTGTTTGGGTATTAGCATAAGAATTAATGCTGTTACAGTGGTGTGTCTGTGTGTGTGGGTGGCAGGGACAGTGGATTTTGGGAAAATTAGTGGCACTCAAAGATGTTAATGTAAATTATATACTGAGAACTCTAATGCAAGTATTGATTGAGAGAGTAAAATAGATGATTTTCTTGGCAGGGTTAATTGCTAAGCCATAGAGAGAGATATTTTAAGAGAGACATGCCGTTTGCCAAATCATGATTCATCACACCTGTAGTTCAGGAAACAAAACGTATTGAAAGTATTCTAACAAATCTAGGAAGGGAGCACAAAATTACCCTCTCCTGGCAGAAGTTTAAAAGATGCTGGCATCATCTGAATAACTTCAGAGAAAATTCAATCTGGATAGGCAAGAGCAGCAGAGATATTTACAGGTGCATGATGTCCCAGTAAAACCAGAACTAAGTAGAATAATATCTTAAGTGAACTTCCCATAAGTAGACTAGGTGTAAATATTTGCCCTTGGGAGAGAGATTCCGCTTGGAAGACGTAATGCTTTGCACTAGTATCACTTCTTAGGTCAAAGAAACATGGGAATATTCTTAGCTGGTCAGAGTCGAGAGTGATGTGTGGAAGGTGATCCAGTTTGGTCCCAGGGAACATTGTCCTTATTCAAGTAACACATAAAAAACAAGTTTTCTTGTCATTAGAGACTCAGTAGTGAGACACATGGATGTCCCACTCACCTGGTTGGACAATGAGAAAGTCATGGTCAGCTGTCTCTCCAGTGCCAGGATTCGTCAAATCACCCATGCACTCAAGTCTCTCAGCAACAAGTACAGTTATGACTCTGTCATAGTTCATGCTGGTGTGAATGACCTTTGACATACCTCACTGGACTATAAGAAGAGAGACATGGCTGAGTTCTCTGAGTATGTGTCCCAGGCAGGTATGCCCCTAGCCTTGAGCAGCATACTACTCTCACCTAGAATGATGCTACAGTATAAACAAAACATGATTGATTTCAATAATTGGCTTAGTTTTTGGTGTCATTCATAGGGGATTCAGTTCCTGTCAGGCTGGAAAGCCATGGTCGACAAACCTTGCTGCTTTGCCAGAGACGGTTTGCACCTGGCACAGGCTCTTGCCTCCTCCATAGTGACTTTTTTAGGCAAGGTCTCAAAAACATCATTACTGACATGAAATTAACCAATCAGAACAAAATAAAGGTCATGCTGCTAAATGCTAGGAGCTTAAACCAAAAACTGCACTTCCTGGAAGCACTTCTCTCACTAGAAGATGTATATGTCTGTGCAGTCTTAGAAACCTGGTTCAAGGCCTCAGAGAGTACTCTGACCTTGCAAAGCTGCAATGTCTTTCACACCTGTTGACTGCAAAATGAATGTGTAAAAACCAAAGGAGACAGTGTTTCAGTCTATATTAGAGATAAATTCACTTCCTATCTAGTTAGACCGGACAACTCCATGGAGTTACTCAAGCCATAGCCAGTTATAGATCCCCCCTCCATGGGTCATGACACCCATGAAGCCTACTTGTCCAAACTGGATAAAATCCAAATTTTACCGAACACACTGGTTATTGTTTCATAGGTTCATAGGTTCATAGATTGATACTAGGTGATTGGCCCTAGGGCCTATACAAGCCTAGCCATAACAATTCCCTGGATATTTCTTCCCACAATGTTTACTTCCCTGGACCCCTGTCCAGCAGGGGGACTGATGTGATCTCCAGGGTGAATTTCCTATCTCCCATCCAATCATCAAGGTTACTTTTGAAGAGGGCCAAGGAGGCACTCTGCTTGACATGTATGGGCAGTCTATTCCAAAGTATGAGGAGTCTCTGGGTCAGGAACCTATCCCTCTAGCATGTTTTGTTCATTGCGATGACAAAGTTTAGATCCCTGGAGCGTGTTGGTCTGAGGGATTGGGATTTCTTTAAGTGGAGCATGTCCAGCAGCTCAGGATTTGACATGGCCTTGTATGTTAAGTAGAGATCACCTCTGAGTAGACGATATGCCACTGAGTATAGCTGGATTTTTTTAAGATGGTCAGCATAGGCCATCTGCTTTAAGCCTGTGAGTCTTTTAGTTAGTTATTTCTGCAGCCTTTCCAGCTGTTGCAGAGGTCTTGCGATGTACATACCAAATGGGGCATTGTATTCTATAATGGGTCTAATGAGCGATGAGTACAGTGGGTCAATGACCTCCTTTTTTTGTATGAAAAGCCCTTAGTGATGAGGTGTGCCACATAGAAGGATTTCCTGACTGTTGTGATGATGTGGTTATCGAAGGTGAGACCACTGTCCACCTGTGTCCCTAAGTCTCTCATCACACTTTCAGTGTTTAGTGTACTGCCATCTGTGTGGTAATTAATAACTACATGTTTTTCCCAAAGGGGATAACTATACATTTCTTGGCATTAAGCTTGAGCCCATAGCTCTGGCACCAAGCATCTGTTTCTGTAAGGCCCTTTTGTAGAATATCCACATCATTTGGCGATTCAATAATGGCTCCCAGTTTGCATTCATCTGCGTACTTTGTTAGCCAGAGTATCTTAGTTTTGGCCTGTACTTCAGAGAAGTAGATGACAAACAAGAGCGCTCCCAGGACTAAACCCTGAGGTATTCCACTTGTCACTTGTCTGGAGCCGGATTTGGAGTCGGCTACTTTTACAATCTGGGTTCTGTCAGTAAGCCAGTTGGCAACCCATCGAGTGATGTAGGGACTTATGCCCAGCTTAGTAAGTTTATCTATGATTCCAGAGTGGGGGATGGTGTCTAAAGCCTTGGTGAGGTCCAGATAGGCTGTGTGGACCGCCTTACCCTTGTCCACAGCTCTGGAAACTAATTCAAAGAAGTCAATCAGGTTCAGGAGAAAAGATCGGCCCTTCACGAACCCAAACTGGGTGTGGTAAAATGTTTGAAGGTTGCCAATGTCTTTGTTTATAAGTTCCATGATAATGCGTTTCATGACCTTGCAGATCAGGCTCATCAGACTGATGGGACAGTAGTTCCCGGGATCCAAGGTGGATCCCCCTTTGTGGAGTGGGATAACTGTAGCTGTGCGCCACTCAGTGAGAATGAAGCCTGAGGTGAGGCTATCATTAAACATGACACTTAGGTGAGGTGCCAGTTAATTTTGTAGTTCATGTAGTACAGTCTGGGATGTCATCTGGTCCTATGGATGCTGTTTTCCTAGCTTTGGAGAGTGCGGTTTCTACCTGTGTGGCCGTGATTACCGGAACTTAGCAATCTTTTGGTATTGAGATGGGCCCTTTAGGGGGTGAGAGGAGGGTGAAGTTGGCACTAAATTTATCTGCCAGGATATTGGCAATATCCTTGGGATCAGTATATTTAATGCCATTCTGTTGCAGCTCAGAGCATATCTGAGCATTGCCATTTAGATTTATGACATAACTACAGAATACCTTGTGGTTGTCTTTGAAAATTTTATTTTCTTAACTAGATTAGGAGGATTTTATGAGGGATTTCAGCTTCTTATTGAGGCTGTTAAGGGAGTTTTTTGCATCCTGGGATTTTCCTCTTTTCTGAAACAGTTTCTTTCTTCTGTTTTATAGTTTGTTTATGGCAGGGGACCACCAGATTGGCTTCCTTTTTTAGGAGGAGACCGTCTTGGTTCTGTTTGGGATGGCATGATTCATGCACGAGCGGATGTGCTCGTACAGTGCCTTAGTGTAGGATTCAGCGGTTGAACTTTCAGCTTCCGTCTGCATGGGTGTCATGAAGTTTGTCACTTCTGACTTGAGAAGCATGAAGTTGGCTTTGGAGAAGTTTTTTACGGAGGTTTCCTTACTGGGGGGGGGGGGGTGGTGGGATGTGGATGTTAAGGATGATTTGCTTATGGTCAGACCTGACCAATGAGGGGGTGACCACTGGTGTGGAGCATCTATCTCCCATGTTGGTAATGACCAGGTCTAGGATATTGGAGCCCCTGGTGGGACAATGGATTAATTGATCCAGGGTGTTGGAATTTATGAATTCCAAGAACCGCTGGGAAAAGGTGTTGGCTCCCAAGTAGTTTGCCCAGTTAATGACAAGGTAGTTGAAATCACCCAGTATTAGGGTATTTGGTTGTAAATATTTTCCAGTATGTTTAGAAAGGTGTAGTGAGAATCTTGGGGCATGTTGCGGGATCTGTAGCATGTTGCAGTTTGGATTGCAGTCTTACCTAGTGTTAGTTGCACCTGGAGAATTTCAGATGCATTGTGTTGGGCAACTAGCCTGGAGGTGTGAAAAGCCTTGGTGAATATGGACACTCCTCCACTTTTAGTGTTTTGGTCTTGGTTTGGTTGCCGAAAAGTGTGGTAAGAGCTGTAGCCTGGTATTACAGGGGTGCTCTCTGGAGCCTTGAACCAGGTCTCAGTTACTGCACAGATATCAATGTTCTCCATTTTTAGGAGTGCCTCGAGAGAGTGCATTTTGAGGTTTAGACTTCTAGCATTGAGTAGCATTACCTTCAGATTTTGCATGCTTGTATCTGTCATGGTGGTGGTTTTGTCCTTTGAAACTTGCCTAACAAAGGCACTATAGGGGTGGCAAGAGCTTTAGCCAGTAACCTGAATCCAGGGGTGACAGGTGCAGACCATCTCTGGCAAAGCATCATGGTCTGTCGATCATGTCATCCCAGGCAGACCGATACTGGATCCCCTTTGAATGAGACCAGAAGCTTAGCTAATTGTTGAAATCAATCATTTTGTCCTTATACTGTGGTATCATTCTGGGTGAAGGCAGGATTGTACTCAGGGCTAGGGTCATACCTGCCTGGGCCACATGATTCGAGAGCTCTTCCATGTCTCTTTTCATGTAGTCCAGGGAGGTACGTCTCACGTCATTCACTCCAACATGGACAATGACAGAGTTGTATTTGTACTTGTTGTGGAGTGACTTGAGTGCATGCATTATGTGACGGATCCTGGCACCCGACAGGCAGCTGACTGTAATTTTCTCCTTGTTCAGCCTGGTGAGTGGGACATCAGTGTGCCTGACTATAAAGTCACCTATGACTACAGTGTTGGGTATGTTGTCTTGCCTTAGGGGCTATTGTTGGGTGGCACACTGGTGTTGTGAGCTATGTGTCACTTTGGTTGTGACAGGTGTTTGTTTGCATTTCAGCTTTGGAGGGCCTTGTTGCTTGTGCAGGTTAATGTCAAGGGCTTCTGCATATGTGGGTTTATTGTTGCTATGTGTGGGTGTTGATGGTGTGGGTTTTAAAGGGCTGTGTGTTGCTTGAAGTGTAATGCAGGTGTTAACCTTCTCCTCTTGACTGTCTAGCACAATCTTGGCTGGAGAGAGCTTTGTTTTCAGTTTGGCTATGTAAGTGCATCTCTCACAGGTTGTAGTGTTGGCTGGTAGGAGGAGAGGGTTGTCTGTGTACATGAGGCAGTTGCTGCATTGCCCCAGTATGCCCAAATTCACCTGGTGGACAGGAGAAATCACCGGAAGCTGACCCTTGGATATGCCTGTTTAGGTGCTTTTTTGTAAAGTACAAGAGCTGTTTTCCCTTACCTTTGCAAGGTACTTTGCAATTATAGGCTGTTTAGTGCCTATGATTAATTTCTCCTTATTAACAAGGAAAGTTGAGTGCTTGTATCAGTTTAAGGCTTCCTAGTGCTTTCCAGCAGGTTCTAGAGCAAGTGCTAGTCACAGGGGTTCAGATTTTAGTGCTACTACTGAGAAACCAGCTAGTTCTAAGGGAAAATTTGAAGAGCAGACTTTCTGGCACCTGGAATAGTTTAACTGTAGCCCCGCTGTGCTGCACGATGTGATAAATGTGCAAACGTGTGTGTTTTTAAGCCAGATAGCTGAAAGGGATAGAAATCAGCCCAAAATGGCTAAAATTACAATTTCAGAGCTGGAAACCAACCCTTCTAGTGTTGGACAGGCAGTACAATGCTCACCATTCCCACTGGTAAGCAGTAGGACTTCCCTCTACCACAGCAAGGTCTGGATAGCTCTGAATACAGAAAATAAAGTCCTGAAACCAGCAAAGCCTGGGATCTGGACTATACTAGCTAGGAAATGCGGGAAACGAGCAAACAAGATAGTATTTTTTTTGGTTAAAACAGGCTAAACAATGCAATAATACACTAGATAAACACAGAAAGGGCTAACACACTTGAGTGTGTAGCCCTAAACAGTAAATACAATTAAAACTCTACAAAATTAGCAATTTAAAACATTTTAAATGAAGCAAGGCAAGTGCACAACTGAAAAATGATTTAAGAGGCAGTAATACAGTAGAATTAGTTGCTAGTCTACATATAAAGAAAAGTATATATATATATGTATATATATATATATATATATATATATATATATATATATATATATATATATGTATATATATATATATATATATATATATATATATATATATATATATATATATATATATATATATATATATATATATATATATATATACAGAAAAGTAGCTAAAACACACTAAAACAATTCAGATGCAGTGCAGCCTACAGCACTTGAGTTGTAGCAATATTAAGGCAAATACAGTTTTAATAAATGCACTAAAATATACTCTATATGTCTAATATGTTTCAGAAGCACAGTCAGAAGACAAGGATATTCAGACAATTTATTTTATTTTTTTAAGAAAGGGAGAAAGGAGGAACAGATGGAAAAAAACTAAGTGGGTTGGCCTTCTCAGATGTTCTCTCTGTATTAGGTAGAATGAGCTAATGACACTAGACTGGGAGGAGTGTCCAAGATCAAATTTAGAGTAGGGGCGGGCAACTGCAAGGCCAGCAGGTATAAAGACAAGATGCCAATAGCGTGGGTTGATGGGAGAAAACACTACAGAAATGTTTATCACAAGCGAGCCAATAGCTATGAAATACAGAACAAGTATGCAGTATACAATAAAATTGCTATAAATATTTAAAATAAACAATAACTACTACAAATAAGTAAAAAAAGGCTACTTATTGCTATATATCACAGATCAACTGCTCCTCCTCAGATAACTCTGTGTGGGGGATTTCAATTATCCCACCATCAACTAGGAAACCTACACTAGCCCTAAATTTCAGGCACAAAGGTTTGTTGACTTTGTTAATTCAATACCCTGGAACAAATTGTCCATACCCCAACAAGAGGAACAAACATTCTAGATCTGGTCCTCACCAACATGTCAAACAGGTGCACTGCTGCAACTGTCGGACCCTCATTAGTTAAAACTGAGCACAAAATGTTACCTTCGAGCCAACACTAACACCAGAACTCTGAAAGGGTGAAATCAGACTAAAAAACTTCACCAAGGCAAACTATACACACCTAGATGAAGGTATAAATGCATTCCAAGCCACACCTCAAGCTGGAAGTGGTAACTAGGCCTAGGCTTACACTAAAGCCCTGTACAATCACTTCCATAAATGTATAAACTTGGCTGTACCAGCAAAAATCAAATCCAGAGCCCCAAGTAAAAACAAGCTGCCATGGTGGACATCCAGCATCAACAATCTGTACAATAAATGCAAAAAAAGTTGCTGTCCAAGAAAACAAAGGTAAGGCCCCAACAATGGAAAACTGTCCTCCTCAGTCTCAATAGGCAAATAAGACAGCTTGTCAAATCCTCCAAGTGCTCCTTTGAGAGAAACATAGCAAGTACAGCCAAGGTTAACCATAAGGCTTTTTCAGCTGCATACATAACCTAAAGGGTAGGACCCAAGCATGTACAGAACTAGTAGCCAGTGGTATCACACACTCTGACCCCACAGAGACACCAAACCTGCTAGTAGATAGGTTTGGCAATAATTCACTCCCTTATCCCCTCCTAACTTACAACAAACCTTCTGCCAAACTTCCCCCTCACTCTACATATCTGAAGACCATGTCCAAGGCAAAAAACACAGCCTCTATAGATCAGATGACATCCCAGGCTGTCTTCTAAACAGACTAAAACATGAACTAGCATCACCACTAAGTACCCTTTTAAAATCATAGACTAATGCAGGTTTTGTTCCTGCAGAATGGAGAACAGCTGCAGTTATTCCCCTCCACAAAGGTGACCTAGCAACTGACCAAGGGAATTACAGACCCATAAGCCTGATCAGCCACATCTGTAAGGCCATGTAGCATATCATAATGGACCTCTTAAATAAAGACATAGGTGACCTCCAAGCCCTGGATCCTACCTAATTTGGCTTCATGAAGGGCAGATCCTGCCTGCTAAATCTGGTGGCTGTCTTTAAAAGTGTGACCAAGGCCAATGATGAGGGCAAATCTGTGCACATTGCATACCTCAACTTGGCAAAGGCTTTTGACACAATCCCACATTCAGGCATTACCTATAAACTTAGTAAACTGAATGCAACCCCCTTCATTGTAAGATGGGTTGCCAACTGGCTCACAAACCGGACACACACTATCCAAGTGGGGACTCCACATCAACCAGCAGACCTGTTATCAGTGGGGTGCCACAGGGGTCAGTGCTGAGCCTCTACTCTTTAGTATATACTTCTGAAACGTTTAGGTGAAAAGTAAAGGACTGTGGCTGACCAAGTTTGCAGATTACTTCAAACTAGGTACAATTATTAAATCCCTAAATGATGTCAGTATACTCCAGGAGGATCTCACGCAGACCAATGACTGGTGTATTAGTCACGGTCTCAAACTGATGCAAAGAAATACATCATCATTCCCTTCGGCAAAAACAATGGCCCTTCACACTATCTAATCAACAACAATACCATAACTGCCCATGAAGTGGTAAGGGACCTGGGATCACTAGTTGACTGCGACCTTAACTTCGACTACCATGTGTCTACTGTAGTAAGGAAAGCTTTCTACATAGCACACTTGATTAGTAAAGGCAACACCTCGAGAGCAAAGGGTGTTATAACTCTCCTATACTCAACACTTATCCAGCCCATAATTGGGTATAACGTTCCATTCAGCATGTACTGTACTAAGCCCCTGCAGCAATTAGAGAGACCTCAGAGGTTTCTAACAAAGAATATCAAGGGGGTACAGGATGTGCCTTACACAGACTGACTAAAGTCCCTGTCACTATACTCCATATCATATAGACTTCTTAGGGGAGTCTTATGCCTGACCTACAGAGCAATTCAAGACCCCAACCTAATGAATTTGCTGCATATCCATAAATCAAATGGGACTACGGCTACCCATTCCAAGGACCTAAATATGGCCTGCAGCTTAATTAGGACATGCTGGAGGGACAGATTTATCTCAGTGACTATTGCAGCTTTGGAACAGGCTACAAATTCATGTAAAACAGAGCACATCTATGACATTGTTCATGAGAAACCTGGACGAGTGGATGGGGCACCATAAATTCTTACCAGGAATACTGCCCAAAACCTTCCTGGGCATAGGCAGTCATCACTTAATGCAAGCTTGGGTATTGACTAGTATTTCTATGGTACTACATTGGGATGAAATGGCTAGGCTTAAAATGACCTCCAGGTTGATAGCCTGGTAATCTCTTATGATCCAGTGATCCTATGATTTATTGAAGCCTTTTGTTTATTATCATGAAAAATGCTTTTTTATGTGGAAAGTAAACTGGGCACTGAGACTGAGTTATAAGGTATTCTGGGTTCCAGAATCAGGCATAAGTACAGTGTTAGTAAGGAAATTCAGCAACTTTGACATTGTGTTGCACTTGTGGCTAAAGTTTATGCTATATGTGGACCTGCCACTTTCATTGGTCATATGTATGATAGCTACTAACTGGCAAAGATCTCCATACCTGCCATTCTCAAAGAAAGAGTGGCAATAGCAGCAAGTCACAGTGGTACTTCCACCAACTAGCTGTTATTGGAAGGATCCTGAAAACCTGTAGCCTGCAGATTTTATCAGGCTGAATAAAAGATATACAAGATGACTTAACACCTTTATATGGGAAGGTGTATAACAGGAAAGGGGATAAGAAGTAGCTGTTTCCATCTGGCTTGATAGATACAGTCAAATGTTTAGTGTTTCAGTCAAATGTTCAGTGTTTCAGTAGACACATTTCTAAAAATACTGGACTCCCATGCACCAAACCGCCTTATAAGATCAAAGATTCGCATAGCACCATGGCTAACTAAGGAAACAAAATAAAAAATTAAGCTTAGAGACCAAGCATGGGAAAAGTGGCGATCCACAAAAGCGCCCTTAGATCGTATTAAATTTCAGCAGCTAAGAAATTCTACAAAGTCAGATATCACCCAAGATAAAAAGAACTATTACTGTCACCTCCAGGACAAACATCAGAATAACCCAAAAAAGTTTTGGGCAGGTTTTAACAACCTTCTTCACTCTGGGAAACCCTCTACTCCTACCCCCACTAAACTTACTGGTAAAGATCCGGAAGAAATAGCTAATATGTTTAACTCATTTTTTACTGAGACCATCCAGTCCCTAGCCTGCAAGTTACCTTCCTCCACACCTTCCATAACTAATCCTACCCCCTCCACAACCAATGCTATTGGTAAATCTCCACTTGCCTTTAGCCTTCATCCAATATCCACCTCCTACATTAGCTCCCTACTGAAGAAACTTAAACCATCCAGCTTATCGGCCGATCGACTCCCAGCTGAATACTTACAAATAGCATCAGATGTTATAGCCTACTCTATCTCCATTCTGATAAATAGAAGCATAACAGAGTCTAAAATCCCCTCTATGTGAAAATATCATATGTTATCCCACTTCACAAGGGTGGTTCCTCCACGGAAATATCAAATTTTAGACCTATAGCAATAATGTCCCCAATAGCAAAAATAATGGAAAGGTGTGCTCACAAGCAACTCCTGCACTATCTTACTCTAAATAATCTTTTGTCTAACACTCAACATGGCTTTCGCCCCCACCACAGTACAACCATTGCCCTCCTCTCCTTTGTTGACTCAGTCAACTGCAACCGTAATAATAAACTAATTACCTCTGCTCTCTTTCTGGACCTGTCAAAAGCTTTTGACATGGTTAATCACCAATAACTGCTCCACACCCTGGAAACCCTTCACCTGGACTACTCAGCCCTAAGCTGGTTTGATGCCTACCTTTCAGGTAGACAACAAGCTGTCCAGTGGCAAAGCAAGCTATCTCAATTACTACCTAACACCATAGGAGTTCCCCAAGGCTCTATACTTGGTCCCCTTCTTTTTTCTGTATTCATAAACGATCTCTATTCAGTCATCCCTAATGCAACCTGCATTCAATATGCAGATGACTCCACACTGATCTGCTCCGACGCCTCCCTCCATAATCTCCAAGTAATTACCCAAAACTGCTTTACTGCAGTTGAAACATGGTTCATAGAGAGGAAACTGATCTTGAATCCAACAAAAACCAAGCTACTACTAATTTTCCCCACCTCAGCCACTTCCTTAGGACAACACCCTCCACTTACTAATAATATGACCTTCCATGTTCAGTCCACTAATGGTACCATCATAGAGCCTGTCACAAATGCCAAACTACTAGGAGTCACTATTGATCACAAGCTCAAATTTGATATGCACATCAGTCAAACTATAAAAACTGTAAACAAGAAACTAGGTTCTATGTATAGAATTAAAAACTTTCTAACTCCTACTACCAAACTAACCATTGCACGTACACATCTTCTCTCCACCCTACTGTATGCCTCCCCAGTATTCTCCTTCCTCAATAAAACTGAGCTCAACAAACTCTCTATGACTTATAACCATATTGCCAAATTCGTAACAGGAGAACCGTACCATACTCATCACTGCCTAAACCTAAAAACTCGCCTGGTTAGAACTCCCCAATCTTCTTAAACTTAACCAACTTACTGAAGCATTTAAAATAATCAAGGAACCACACAAAACCCCCTCAATGAACAAACTTTTTACCCCCTATTCTAATCTCAGCTGCCTTCGATCCTCCAATAGTGTACTAGTACAAACTATCAAATCTAATAACTTAGGTGGGGATGCTCTTTATGCTAATTCCATCGGAAAACTATGGAACTCCCTTCCTAATGACCTAAGACTAACTACCTCCCTTAGCCAGTTCAAAAGTAACCTCAAATCTTTCCTAAAAGCTCATTGGCTATGTTCCTGTACCAAACCAGACTAGTCCTAAAAATCCCAATACCCTCCATGTTATTCCCCGATGCCATCTCTTTTCTCTCTTATTCCACTACTGCCCTGCTAAACTATGTTATATGATCTGTAGTTCACTGTAACACCCTTCTACTTATTAATCCCTATGAGGATGGTATTCGATAAATCTTTACCCATCTCTTGGAGCCTATAAAATAATCTTTAGTATTGTCCAGGGAACCTATGTCTTCACTAATCCACATACTACATGAATTACTCAAATTATAGCTAAGTTTTAACTTGATGTCTCTTCTTACTATGTTATCCAGAATTTTTACTATGTAATGCAAACCTAAATCTTGTTTTTATTTATGTAGATGTTTTTTTCTCCTTGAACTTTCTTGTAACTGATATGTTTAAACTTATGATTACCTTACCATGTGATTATGAAATCATTGAAATGTAACTCAAAGCCTTTTGTATTGTGGAGCTTTTCTCCTCGGGTCTCTGCTGAAAATGGATATGTATCCAGTTGGACTAACCCGGTAAACAAATGTAAAATAAATAAATAAAATAAATAAATAAATAAGCTTGCCATTTAATAACCAACAGGGAACATGAATTATATTAATACATAGGAAAAAGGCTTATGTTTGTTAATGCTGTCATGTGAATGTTAGAGTATTTAGTTATTGCTAATAAAGTGTTTCTGCTTCATAACAAAAAAAAAAATGTTAACCCATAAAAAATCTCTCACTGTACTCCACAATAAAAATATGGAGATCCATTCTGGAATAGCTGTGTCACTCCATGGAACTTGGTCTTGTGGTGGAATTCATCATTGAGTAGTTGATAACCAAGTGGTCTACATATCCCAGCTAGATTCAGCAAAAGCCAATTATATGGCAGCATCACCTGAGTTCAGCAACTGGAAAAAAAGAACAGATGGCACTAAGCAAAGCAGTACACAGGAGTGGGATGGCTTTGGTCAACTTAGACCTTTGCAATAGAAATGGGTTTTAGGCATGTGAAATGGAACCACTGAAGCTGCAACTGAAGGAAAAGTTATAATTCATTATAGCTTGACCCACCAGCAATCAAAGCCCATGCCTGAGCACTAGAATTCAAAGTTACTTCTGATGCCACTGCTATTCTCCCTTGGGAAAGCCCCACATATGTGTAAGGATATTCATAAATGCTCATCTTTAGATCTTGTTTTCATTTGTTTCCTGTGAATGAAAGGGTGAATCATGCTTATGCAACAAACAGATATACAGAAAATTGAGTCATGTTTTTGTCCAGAAAATAAGTGATGTGCTAATAAAGATTAATCCAAGGGAGGTTATCTTATAGTGACACATTGGATTGGGCAGCAGAAGACTGTTACCTACTACAGTTTGTACAAACAACTCATCAATTCTGAACAAAAAAAATAAATAAATACAGAAAACATTAGATAGAAATGGATATTTCTATGAATGCATTATTGTTTGTAATGCACCAAAAGATTTACGGTCTTGGAAATATCCAATGGACCTTGTGGATGAGTCAGACCTGCACCAAGAACAGATTGCATTGTTTGCTAAGGAATTTGCCATTTAAAGGAAGTATTAATAAGGGACAGTGGATGAAAAATATACCCCAAGGATTGGTCTTGGGGCTGCTTCTGTTTGGGATATACTTTTCTGAGGTGCAAGTCAAAACCAGTGGTTTGTGGCAGACCAAGTTTGCAGATGACTGCAAGCTGGGCACTGTCTTAAATTCCCCTAGTGATGTGAATATCTTCCAAGAGGACCTTACCCAAACTAATGACTGATGTCAGAAGCATGGCCTCAAACTGAATGTCAAGAAATGCATCATTATCTCCTTTGGGGAAAATGGTGTCCCCAATAATTATCACATTAATAATAATGTACTAAGCATTCAATCAGTAGTGAGGGACTTGGGCAACCAGGTTGATTGCAGCCTGAGTTTTTATGTCCACATTGCTTTCATTGTATGGAAGGCCTTCTATATGACCCATCTCATAAGTAAGGGTATTTCATCCTGACAAAAAGAGGTCATAACATCCCTGTATTCCTCCCTTATCAGACCTTTTACTGAGTACAATGCCCCCCTTAACATATACCTTGCCATGCACATGCAGCAGTTGGACAGACCACAGAAGTTCATGACCAGGAAAATCCAGAGTTTGAAACACCTATCCTATACAGATACGCTAAAAGACCTATCCTTCTACTTAATCTCATACAGACTGCTCAGAGGTGACCTATGTCTGGCATACAAGGCCATCTCAGACCCAACCTTGATGGAGTTGCTGGATATCCATAAGTCAAACTATACTTGCACAAGCCACACTCAAGGCCTCAACCTGGTCTGTGACATTAATAGAACTTGTTGGTAGGATAGATTTGTGTCCCAAATACTCCCCTATCTGTGGAATAGACTTCCTTTCTGTGTCAAGCAGAGTACACCTCGCTAGCCCTCTTTAAGAGGAACCTGGATGACTGGATGTGAAACAGAAAATACACCCCTGAGATCCCACCTGTGTCCCTCCTGGAAAGGAAAAACAGGTGCTGACTTTGTGGGAACATGGGCAAAATTTTTGACTAGGCTTATAAGGACTCTCGGGCCACTAGCCTAGTGTTGTCCTTTGAACCTATAAACATGTTAGAAATGGATATTACCAAACTAGATGAATCCATAAATGATGATCTTATGCTTAAGATGTATATGCAACCAAGTATAAAGAGCTGAGACTCACGAACAAGAGAAAAATTGATAAGGACAAAGGGGAATGTAAGCAGAATCAAGCATTTCCAAGTTCCAAGTCCCCAAAACAAGAAGAAATACAATAAGTCTACCCTATTGGACAAAACAAGTGCCCCTAAACATAATGGTTCCAACCACTAGTCACAAAATCCCTTGCAAGGAGAATAGCAGGACCCTTTTGAGTTGCCTTACTGTAGGGATCAGAATGATTGGAGAACAAGTCCCACAAACATTAGCAAGAAGGATCAAGTTATTGGAACTAGCAGACTAGCTACAGGGATAGCAATCAGAGGGGGAGAGGCCAAGGACTGACACAAGAGAATAGGAGACAGTCGCAGTAACTAGAAGCAAGAAATTTTTACCAAGATTTTAAAATTTATATTTGCAGTTCCTTTCCAATTAATAGAAAGTGCCTTAATCTCTTTGAACATGTATTCACTTTTATTCCAGTAAAAAGAGCTAATGCTGTGGGAACCCTTATCGACTTAACATTACATATAAAGAACTTAACCTGGCACAGTGGTTTCCACATGATGGTTGTGACTCTAGTTTGAATGTAGTAGATACACCATAAAGGCAAATTACTTCAACCCTATTGTCTATTGGACTTTGAATCTTTTTGGTAAAATTTCTTAGAAAGACACCAGAGATATCCTTAAAACAAAAGAAAGCAGTCATGTCTTAATTTAAACTATCAAGAAGGATTGTTATTGCACACCATTTGCTCTGACAAAAAAATAATACGCTAATGAAGCCAGACGAAGGTGGAGGACTGCTGGTGATGGAACAATTGGACTATGTAGGCAGGATGTATAACATCTAGAGAAAATAATCTAATGGAGAGGTATCCAGTAATAAAATCAATGTTGGCTCACCTAAACAGATGTTATGTTACAGAACTTGCCTACACAAGGTCAAATACTGGAGGAGATTTACTAATACTTGAAGGTGGAAAGAGACAACAATACTCAAAATGTTTGGAATATCAAAAATACATAAAGATTAAGCTAATACAAGAATGAGACTAGTTGTGGATACTGGCGTGTCAAAAATGTGCCCTTTAGCCATATGTATTGGCTGTAAGTTAAAAACGTTAGGTAACACATTGCATTTCCTAGGATTTCTTAAGGAATGTCAGTAGTAAGCTACATGGTGACCATAGTAAGCTACATGGTGGCCATAGTAAGCTACATGGTGGCCATCTTATATTTGCATATTTGTCACCAGAGATGTTAAAAGACTTATTTTCTCAGATTCACTGCACAGATTTTGAATGATACTAGCACCATATCAACAAAGGAAATTATCACTTTCTTCCCGTTGATGAAAGTAGACTTATAAAATAATTATATATTTTTGAAGGGGAATTCTTCTTCCACTAAGATACATGAGTTACCATGGTGCAGCTTGCACTCTAGCATTTGCTAATATGGTCATAGCGGACTAGCAGAGGACATTTGTGTTTAGCACACAATACAAACAGTGCTGGAATTTTTGCAGTATTTTTCTAAATGATATTTGCATTTTCTGGACAGCAGATGCTTTGGAACAGCTAGAGAGTTGTTTTAAGTTATATAAATTCTACTACTGAATTCTTACATTTTACAGATGAATATTCACATAAATGATTGTGTTACTTGCATGTCAAGATCATCAGAGACAGCAAAAATAGAGACAACAAAAACAGATGATTGTTCCATCCTGGGTACTAAGCCCATTTATTCAAACACTCTATTTCATTACAACAGTTGCTATTCTTTAAGCCAGAAAAGGCTCCTGTTAAGGTTGATAATAATGGTATGTGAAGATAGTGCATTCTATGGACAGATTAATAAATTTAAATGTATGCTTTTAAGGAGGAGTTGCAACAGTTATATGGTAGAGGATATTCAGTCTGAAGTTTGTCATAACAAAAATAAATAATGGTAATTATACACCACCACTAGGGAATAAAGTGAATTTGGTAAGTAGGAATAATCCCTCCCAAAGTAAAGACACATTTGGAAAATGCATGGCTATTACTTTTAATACTGACTCCTTGTCTATTAAGAATACAATGACTAAGAAGTGAGATATACTCATTCATAGTGAGGATATATGCAAAAAATAAGGGAAAATTCCACATGTATTTGTAGAACGGGTGGACATTAAGGGATTGTTTGAAAATAATAAAAAGTACTGACGCTACAAGTACTCACCTTCAGACATGATAAATGTTAACAATGCTACTACATTCTTTAAGGTAATACTACTGTAGTACATAATTATGGGGATATACTTGTTAAGAGATAACACAACTGTGAATTAAAAGGGATAATTTATCCAGTGTGCTGCCAAGACTGCCTCTTATTTTCTGTAGGCAAAATGAAGACAAGTCTCCATGAACGTATATATGAAAATATTTATGACATACATAAAAGAAATGTAAACAATGCCCTGTGAAGACATTTAAAAATACACACACACAGAATGTTTATTACTGTGGAGGATATGTTAGCAGTAAACATGATTACACTGGGAAAAAATGGAGATAAATATGTATTAAATCAGCAGATAAAATTAATGGTACACCACCCCCCCAGCTAAAATGAATAAAGATCCAAACAAAGTGTGCCAGAATTTAAATGTTTGTATTTTCTGGTATATTTGATGGGTAAGCATTTGACATTTTGGGACCCGCTATTGCAAATCCAGAAACTTGTTGGGACCTGCTACAGCAAATCCAGAAACACAGACTGAATAGCCAAAAAATGAACTTATATATACTAAGTCTGAGATGCCAGTTTCCCAAAATATTCCCTTTTCTGCAAAGTATTGCAATCCCAAAGTTGGTATATATACGTTCAGGGGATGTGGGAGGGGGACTTGACCCCTACATCAAGGGTGCAGGGGGGGGCTTGCCTCCTTGCAAAAAACAAATTTTAAGGAAAAGCCTGATATTTGAGATTTACTCTTCTGCTGTAGTTTAAATCTGTTTTTTTTTGTCAGTTTGTCAGCCCTTGTCATTACTTGTGCCAATATTTTAATACTGAGCCATAATTTGAGGCATAACATTTGTGTAATAAGAGTTGTGTATGTTTTTTAATAGTTTTAAAATGGCGATATAGATTTAAGTTTATTTTATGTGTTTTAAAATCTTGTCACATGATGAAGTAGTGGCTACATAATATGATGACATGGATATTTAATTGTATTGATATGTATACTGTTTTGTTCTAATGAAGTCTCAAACATATGGAGAAGGAAATGTTTAACTTAGCCATTCATGCTGAAGGCTGTCGGTTCTGCTTCCACATCAAGTAAATGGATATCTGGCACTGTAGTGTAACAAAAAGGGGATGCTTCACTCCTGAGTGTGTCATTCTTTGCATTAGACATTAAACTGAGATCCCATCTACAATGATTTCATGGAAGCGTAGGTGGATTAAAAGATTCTGTTGCACCTACTGAAAGGAATAGGGGCCTTTATTTTATAGTATTTACATAAATACAATATTTACAGTGTATACACAATTACAAATTTGACAAAACCTAGAAAAATATTTTGCATCATGAAAACATAAAAAAGTATCAAAAATATTCAATCATTATCACCCAGACACACACATACATGCACACACACTCCTGTTGCCATAACCAGAATCTTACCCTCTTCAATATTTCTGCCAGATCCAATCTTTTAGCAAACAACACCTCTTTTAATCTGGACTCCAAAATATTCTGGACAATCCCAAATAAAACTTTATCCAAATTATCATTAATTCCTACCTTAACTCTGTAATAAGATCATATTCATATTCAAGTCTTCCACCTTTTAACTCTCCCAAAGAAAATAGCGATTTTTTTCCCATAATTTCTACACCCTTTCCCACATCAAAAACATATTCAATAGTTAACAGAACATTTGAGACATTATGCTGTATAACATATTACTCTTTACTGGCAATTAATGTATTCCCAATCTTCGCAGAAAAACCTTAACACTCAAATTACTAAATCTATTTTCTTTTCATTCACAGCTTTAATAATATCAGTATCTAATTATTTTCAATTATTCAGTCTATAAGATCTGTTGACAATTACATTATACCAGACTTTGCTTGATAATTTTACATTTTTAGCTTCCAGTCTCTGTATACTTATTTTATTCTGGTATTCAGTTATCACTCTATTCTCAAAATATTTTTCTCTTCAGTTTCCCTTCTCATCCTCACCACTCTACATATTTTATATCAAAAACAAAGCTACACTTCCCTTACATTTTACTATCTTTATCAAATAGAATCTTATATAAAATCATTGATGCTGCATATACAATTGAATCGATTAAACCTATCTCCCATTCATCACATCCCACAACAACATCCCTCTTTTCTCAGGATTCAACCAAGATCCCAAAAACAAGGAAATACTGCTGGCATCAAGCCCTTTGTTTTACACTAAGAATCATATAAACCCTTTCCAGAAAACAAGTCTTATTTAAATTAACTCAATTAATCATATAAATCTTTTTCTTATAAGACATCCTAAAGCATTTATATAACCTCCATTTCCTTTAATCATATCTATCATTCCATCCCATTGCTCATAAACTACT
This sequence comes from Protopterus annectens, assembly GCF_019279795.1. NCBI lineage: Eukaryota > Metazoa > Chordata > Ceratodontiformes > Protopteridae > Protopterus > Protopterus annectens. The sequence continues at coordinate 1,614,371,712 of NC_056726.1, read as the reverse complement.
TATTTTTCCTGAATCTTATTTCAAACAGACTTAACTCATTCATAGAAAATGTATTTATTTATCTATTTATTGACATTTGATGAAAATCTGGCTGGATAAAAGCCCATTTTCAGTGAAGGCCCATAGAGAAAAGCTCCAAATTATTACAAAACATTTTAAGAACATTAATTTTACAATCTTCAAAAATAAAAAAAATATTATTAGATATAATATAAAAACATTTGTTAAGAATCAGTACAAGGTGTATACAACAATCATTTAATATTTAGAGACATTTAGATAGTTTGTAGAGAAATTGAATGCAAGTTAGTCTAATACAAACAGGAATTGCAATATTAGGTTAGGGGAAAAACAGACTTATGGTATATTTAGAAAAAAAGTAATTGAAGAGTATTAGATACCAGTAAGGAAGTAAGTGGTGAAGGAAATAGGTATAAGGAATGAAAAGGTACTTTTTCACATGTAAGGATATAGTTTAAAAATGAACACTTTATATCTTATCTTCTTTACCAGATCCCACAGCATTTTTCTTTATTCAATTCTAACCCTACATCCCCCCAGACATCTACTAACATATCTAAACATTCTTCCAGTACATTACCCTTATCTATTACTTTTATATCATCTGCATATGACATAAAATAAGGAATACAAATGTTATCCTTAGCAAAATTTCTGCTTCTAATATGTTTTTCCATAGCTGATTCATAATCAGTAAAATAATATCCCACTATAAGGCAACCTTTCCTCACAGCCCATTTCATGTATACAATGGAACATAACCATACAGTTACCAAAATCTTAGCAATAATGTTATGATAGTGATTATTTTATTTTATTTTATTTTATTTTTGTTAACTGGGAAAGTCCGACTGGACACAGGTCCATTTTCAGTGGAGGCACGGGGAGAAAAGCTCCATGATACAATACAATATTAGATTAAAACAGTACAAAGCAATTCTAGATTTTTCATCTCATTATGAATACTAAAATAAACATTACTGTCACTTTCATTTTCTGTTTTTACAACTTTAAAAAAACTTTTTTTTTATATTTTCCTTACATAGAATCCACCATTCAGACAATGAAGAATACCATAACTGATCCATTTTTCTTTCTATTATATCTTGATCAAAGAACTTTGAAATTAATCTCTTAATTCCTTTACCTTTAAAGATAACATTCCCGTTTTCACCACATTCTACCCAAATAGGTCTACGATCAAGAAAAAAAAAAGCATTTGCTATAAATCAACTCTTAGCCTCTATCACTGATTCTGACAATGACAAATAAGCAATTTCAATGCAGTTTTGACCTATTTTTATGTCCGCATAGTATAGGACCACAATTTTAACCTCCCTCATCTAATAGCTTCCTTTATCCTTTATCTTCCGTATGTCTATCTCCTCCTTTCTTCTGCACTTTCTTAATCCAAAATTTCAGTCCCCCATAATGATTATTTTCACATTTAAACTAATTATGACTTTAGAATATCAAGGAAATCATTTCTTTTTTTTCATTGTTGTAAAAGCATGGACTCCTATTAACCTGTATATCACCTCACCCCTTCACACATCCATGTTAGCTCTCTCAGCCATTGTAATAGTAAAATCCAATAACTTAAAGTCTTCTGCAAAAATAAATATCCCACCTGAATACCTCACCTTTCATAAACTCCATATAATCCTTCCATTTCTTAATGCCTCATCCTGTAACCTTACAATTTCTAAAATAAATATAGTATCTTGCAAACAAATTACTGCAGCAACATAAGTTTTACATGATTGCAAAATGGTAATTCTTCGACCTTTACTAATCCAACTATTGACATTCACAGAGACAAATCTAACATTAGTTCTTACATTTGTTTTATAATTTTTGGTGAAAAATCTTCATACTTTTACTTCCTCACCATTACCATAGCTCCTTTTGAATGTCTTTTTCTCATGTCCTGTACAGATCTTCCCCTCAGATCAGATCGATAACAATGTATTTCCTCCCCTACATTATCAGATTTGTCTCAATATCGCATGCCTCATCTTGTTTTACAATATTATTAGTCATATCGCCCCAATAGTGTTCCTGCATCATCAATTACTACTTCTTTATTCCCCTCCTATTCCACTTCCTAAAGCTCAGCACTATCCATGTTCTCCAGAAGAGTAGTTTATACTTTGTCTTTATCACAATAAAACAAAAATTACCTTCCTTGCTATAAATTCTGCTCTCTTTCTTACACTTGTGCATCATGAGCTGATCTCCACAAATTGATTACACCTGATTTTAGCACATTCATTAAAAATTCATTTGATTCATTAAAAATCAAGCTTTATGCTGACCAATATATCTCACCATTCTTCTATTACCAACCATGCATATACACTACTAGGTAAATGCTTTACAATATCATCCTCCAATATAAAGAAAAATCCAATTCCCACCCTCCATTTCAAACACCTGTTTCATCTTTAACTTTGACAATACTACATGCAGAATGACACATCTAAATAAAACAGATTTTCAAATTAATTTATACTGAAACCATATTATTTAATCTCTTACCCTGACCAGAAAAAAATAAAGCCATTCCAAGGGAAAATGTCCTTCTTTGCCTCACAAGCAACAAATATTTGTCAATTATAGCATCAGTTTTCTAAAGTTATATTACAAAAATGCACCCTTCCCATGTGTGTCAATAATCCAATATCGAATAATGAAATTAAGGTGCAGATACTCCACAGCTATCGAAGACCACCAGTCTAAAAGTAGGTGTAAAAAACACAATTGCAGAAATGGTAAAACCTTTATTCCGGATAGTGAGCGCTTTCACGTCAGCTAAGGACGCTTCATCAGACTTAAATAAAACTGAACAGACAAGCTCATTAAAATAATCAAAATCATGATCACATGGACCAATGACTACTAGTTCACAATCAAAAATGCAAAAACGTAAAACACTCCTAAAAGCTACACTAACAGAAATATATAAATATATGTATGTATTGTGTTAATAAAAAACATATAAATGTAATACCTATAAGAACATATATGTACACATATTCATAAAAATGTATGTATCATGTTCTTATAAAAAGTAATACATAAAAAGTATACATATGATGTGAGTAAAAAGTATACATATGATGTAAGTAAAAAATACATACCTGCAAGAATATATACCGACTTAAACATAAACCTATTGAAAAATATACTAAAGGCATTAACCTACTAAAATATTAATGTTTAAGTGCACGGTCCCTAAGGAAAGGTTTGATGGTAACTCTCCCATTAAGGCCGTGTCTAACATCTGCTTGGAGTCTGATTATCCACTTATTTTCCTCCTTCTCAGTAAAGTTGCTGATGTTTCCTAGCCTTATAGATGTATGTATCAATTCTAATACTAGAAATTCAAAACTGTGTCTAGTACCTTCACATAATATATGCCTCGCCAAGGCATTATTCTCATTTTCTTTATTGATGGCATACAAGTGCTCTCTAATCCTCTCACGTAGTGTCCTGTTTGTCTTCCCCACATAGAACTTACTACACAAACGGCACACAGCAAGATATACTATATTACGAGTCTTACAGTCTGCATAATGACTAAAATTATAGATCTTCTTAGTGTCAGGGTGTACAAATGTAGCCCTGTTTGATATAAATGAACAATGATTACAGCTCTGACATGGAAAAGTGCCCACCCTAACTGACATGGGTCGAACATCCCTCTGCTTCTCATAGCACAACATATCTTTCAGACTCCTAGTTTTCTTGTAGGAGAAGCTCGGGTGAGCGCCTACAAGTGTCTTACGTCTGTCATCTAATTTCAAAATCCCCCAGTTCTTCCTGATGACATCTGTAATCTTCTTATTTCTGTCAGTGTAAGTAATGACCATCCTTTTCTGGGATACAGGAGGTCTGACTAACTCTGTATTACTAATCAAGCGCTTACTAATGTATGGTTGTGCTCACCCATTGCATTCTACACATTGTAAGGCCAACAAATCACTGTCATGGTACCCTCTATTCTTAAAGTCATCATGTAAATTTAATAGTATTGTATCAAAACTCCTATTCTCACTCATCAGGCGAGAACACCTCAACGCTTGATTCATAATAATGTTCTTATGTATGTGAGGTGGGTGCATGCTGTCACGGTGTAAATAAGCATTTTTCCTGCATGGCTTCCTGTATATCTCAGTTACTAACCTGCCCTCTCTCTTCTTAAGGGTCACATCCAAAAAATTAATACGATCTCTGGACCATTCCCCAGTTAACTTCAAAAATGTGGTGGTATTATTAATGTGAGTCAAAAACTAACTGAGGGTCTTCAAATCACTGCTCCAGATGAAAAAAAGATTATCTACAAAGCATTTGTAATGCTTAATATATCTGTAGTGCATAGTATTTGAGAAAATATGTGTAGATTCCCAGTACGCTAATACCAAGTTAGCGTACGAGTTAGCACATGAAGTGCCCATCGCTACTCCCATGATCTGTAAATAATACGCACTGTCATAGATGAACACATTATTTTCCAATACCAACTCCATTAAAGTAGTTAACTTCATAATTTTGCTGTTACTAAAGCCCTTATCTAAAAGGAATAGCCTCAAATAATCTATACCTATGTCATTCGGTATACACGTAAAGAGAGATTGAATGTCCAGTGTGACCATGTACTCTCCATCAGAGAGAGGAGCACTCTCTGTGTCAATAGCCAACGGATCTAAAAAGTGTTGAGTGTCTCTTAAAATTGAGCTTGTGGATTCTACTGCAGGTCTAAGCTGCTTTTCAATATATATGGAGATACTCTCAGTAAGCCAGCCTCTCCCAGATACAATTGGTCTAAATAAGGGATTCATCAATGTTTTATGCACCTTCGGTAAGCCTCTGATCATGGGCACTAAGGGTTTCTCAACTAGAAAGTATTTATAGAGACTAACATCTATGGAATTACACATCAACAGCTCATAAAGTTCTGCGTGTACTTTCTCTATGACCTTATTTAATTCTAAACCATTCATAATCCTATACGTAGCTGTATCTGCTAGCATAGAGCACATCGTAGTGTGATAATATTCTATATCTAACACCACAATTGCTCCACCTTTGTCTGCGGGTCTAATAATTACTTTGTTATTATCCTGGAGGGACTTAAGTGCTGCCCTTTCTTGTGGGTTTAGGTTAAAAAACTCAGATTTAAATGTTTCTTTTGAGTATAAATCATAAAAGTCATTAATACAAACCCTCTCAAAGCTGTCCACAAGCGGATGTGATTCTGGTACAAAAGTGGACGGTTTCATAAACTTGTTAATGGGTGCTCTATTCTCATTGTTATTCTCAAAGTGTAAATCTAAATTCAAACCTCTCGTAAAGATTTTAACTCTATAATTAAAGCACTAATGTCCATCCCCTGAGAGGGGACAAAAGATAATCCACGATTCAAGACAATCATCTCAACATTAGTTAACTGATATTTTGACAAATTAATTACCAGTTCATGGCTTTTGTCCTGAAGGTTTTCTTGTTCCCTTCTCCCGAGTTGCTCGACTGCTTGCGTTTTTTGGTGTTGTTCTGTGGGCTCCAAACTCTGGGTTTGGTAGCCTGAAAGGTTAAAGGGAATGATAAATTTGAACATTCCCCCACAATGTTCTCCGAAGGTTGTAGAGCTGTCTTCCTCCTAACCACAGGTTCCGTATCTGTCACCGGTGGCTCTAAAGCTCTTGAAGAGGAGGTAGATTGCTGCGCATCTGAAAGCAGGTCTGGCAAATCCCTTACATCAAGTGGAGGGTGAATGATGTTATCCACGCTGTTGTGTGGTATGGACTCCAAAGAGTGTCTGACCTCTTGTGAGCTAACAATAGCGCACCTCATTGAGGTCTCTTCTGAGCGACTTGTCAACGTGTTCAAGACGGATGATGTATGGGATGAAACAAGGTTACCATCCGTGCCATTGGCAGTAGACAGAGATGGTGTAGCAGCTGTATGTTGTCGGACTGCTTCTCTCGGCCAGCAAAAAACGTTCCCTCTTGAAAAATCGAGGCAGTCACGTTCAAGTTTCTTCTTCTTTATTGATAACAGTCTGTTGTCGGCTGCTGTAACAGTAGCCGATAGCTCCATCAAGAAATCTGTTAATTGTGGAAGTGAAAGACTAGAGGATAGGCTCTGCTTTAGGCTTAATGCTTCCTTGACTAATTCAGTTTCAATATTGCCGTATTGTTTAATCAATAACTTCATATAGCTGTTGCTTGTCTCAATATTTAATCTCTGCCATTCAGATAATAAGTCCGGATAAGTAGTACCGAAGGTCGGCATTTTCAAAATACGTAGTCCTCTAGGGACTATTTTGAAAGCCAAACAAGCTTCCATATGTGTTTTTGCCAGATAGTATTTCTTATTTTTAACATTACATCTTCCAACTTTCTCATGGACTGCAACACAGTGAAACACAACTTCTGTCCTTTAATGGGTACGGTAGTACTCGCTAGTTGTGCATAAGAGAGCTTCAAAAGAGGATTACCTTTCATACTGAGTAATTGTAGAAAAGATACATTCTCTCCTGATTCTAATGTATCATTACTGGTTTCTTCTGCCATGTCCCTTGGAGAATACACCAAAGCAAAAATATAGAAAAAATATATAATCCTCCAGGGGTAAAGTATCTGCTATGCCAACAAAAACGAATAATGAAATTAAGGTGCAGATACTCCACAGCTATCGAAGACCACCAGTCTAAAAGTAGGTGTAAAAAACACAATTGCAGAAATGGTAAAACCTTTATTCCGGATAGTGAGCGCTTTCACGTCAGCTAAGGACGCTTCATCAGACTTAAATAAAACTGAACAGACAAGCTCATTAAAATAATCAAAATCATGATCACATGGACCAATGACTACTAGTTCACAATCAAAAATGCAAAAACGTAAAACACTCCTAAAAGCTACACTAACAGAAATATATAAATATATGTATGTATTGTGTTAATAAAAAACATATAAATGTAATACCTATAAGAACATATATGTACACATATTCATAAAAATGTATGTATCATGTTCTTATAAAAAGTAATACATAAAAAGTATACATATGATGTGAGTAAAAAGTATACATATGATGTAAGTAAAAAATACATACCTGCAAGAATATATACCTACTTAAACATAAACCTATTGAAAAATAAACTAAAGGCATTAACCTACTAAAATATTAATGTTTAAGTGCACGGTCCCTAAGGAAAGGTTTGATGGTAACTCTCCCATTAAGGCCGTGTCTAACATCTGTCTGATCTGCTTGGAGCCCTCAAAACAACACCAAAAAACGCTAGCAGTCGAGCGACTCGTGAGAAGGGAACAAGAAAACCTTCAGGACAAAAGCCATGAACTGGTAATTAATTTGTCAAAATATCAGTTAACTAATGTTGAGATGATTGTCTTGAATCGTGGATTATCTTTTGTCCCCTCTCAGGGGATGGACATTAGTGCTTTAATTATAGAGTTAAAACTCTTTACGAGAGGTTTGAATTTAGATTTACACTTTGAGAATAACAAAGAGAATAGAGCACCCATTAACAAGTTTATGAAACCGTCCACTTTTGTACCAGAATCACATCCGCTTGTGGACAGCTTTGAGAGGGTTTGTATTAATGACTTTTCTGATTTATACTCAAAAGAAACGTTTAAATCTGAGTTTTTTAACCTAAACCCACAAGAAAGGGCAGGACTTAAGTCCCTCCAGGATAATAATAAAGTAATTATTAGGCCCGCAGACAAAGGTGGAGCAATTGTGGTGTTAGATATAGAATATTATCACACTACGATGTGCTCTATGCTAGCAGATACAGCTACGTATAGGATTATGAATGGTTTAGAATTAAATAAGGTCATAGGGAAAGTACACACAGAACTTTATGAGCTGTTGATGTGTAATTCCATAGATGTTAGTCTCTATAAATACTTTCTAGTTGAGAAACCCTTAGTGCCTGTGATCAGAGGCTTACTGAAGGTGCATAAAACATTGATGAATCCCTTATTTAGACCAATCGTATCTGGGAGAGGCTGGCTTACTGTGAGTATCTCTATATATATTGAAAAGCAGCTTAGACCTGCAGTAGAATCCACAAGCTCAATTTTAAGAGACACTCAACACTTTTTGGAGTCATTGGCTGTTGACACAGAGAGTGCTCCTCTCACTGATGGAGACTACATGGTCACACTGGACATTCAATCTCTCTTTACGTGTATACCGAATGACATAGGTATAGATTATTTGAGGCTATTCCTTTTAGATAAGGGCTTTAGTAACAGCAAAATTATGAAGTTAACTACTTTAATGGAGTTGGTATTGGAAAATAATGTGTTCATCTATGACAGTGCGTATTATTTACAGATCATGGGAGTAGCGATGGGCACTTCATGTGCTAACTCGTACGCTAACTTGGTATTAGCGCACTGGGAATCTACACATATTTTCTCAAACACTATGTACTATAGATATATTAAGCATTACAAATGCTTTGTAGATGATCTTTTTTTCATCTGGAGCAGTGATTTGAAGACCCTCAGTGAGTTTTTGACTCACATTAATAATACCACCACATTTTTGAAGTTAACTGGGGAATGGTCCAGAGATCGTATTAATTTTTTGGATGTGACCCTTAAGAAGAGAGAGGGCAGGTTAGTAACTGAGATATACAGGAAGCCATGCAGGAAAAATGCTTATTTACACCGTGACAGCATGCACCCACCTCACATACATAAGAACATTATTATGAATCAAGCGTTGAGGTGTTCTCGCCTGATGAGTGAGAATAGGAGTTTTGATACAATACTATTAAATTTACATGATGACTTTAAGAATAGAGGGTACCATGACAGTGATTTGTTGGCCTTACAATGTGTAGAATGCAATGGGTGAGCACAACCATACATTAGTAAGCGCTTGATTAGTAATACAGAGTTAGTCAGACCTCCTGTATCCCAGAAAAGGATGGTCATTACTTACACTGACAGAAATAAGAAGATTACAGATGTCATCAGGAAGAACTGGGGGATTTTGAAATTAGATGACAGACTTAAGACGCTTGTAGGCGCTCACCCGAGTTTCTCCTACAAGAAAACTAGGAGTCTGAAAGATATGTTGTGCTATGAGAAGCAGAGGGATGTTCGACCCATGTCAGTTAGGGTGGGCACTTTTCCATGTCAAAGCTGTAATCATTGTTCATTTATATCAAACAGGGCTACATTTGTACACCCTGACACTAAGAAGATCTATAATTTTAGTAATTATGCAGACTGTAAGACTCGTAATATAGTATATCTTGCTGTGTGTCATTTGTGTAGTAAGTTCTATGTGGGGAAGACAAACAGGACACTACGTGAGAGGATTAGAGAGCACTTGTATGCCATCAATAAAGAAAATAAGAATAATGCCTTGGCGAGGCATATATTATGTGAAGGTACTAGACACAGTTTTGAATTTCTAGTATTAGAATTGATACATACATCTATAAGGCTAGGAAACATCAGCAACTTTACTGAGAAGGAGGAAAATAAGTGGATAATCAGACTCCAAGCAGATGTTAGACACGGCCTTAATGGGAGAGTTACCATCAAACCTTTCCTTAGGGACCGTGCACTTAAACATTAATATTTTAGTAGGTTAATGCCTTTAGTATATTTTTCAATAGGTTTATGTTTAAGTAGGTATATATTCTTGCAGGTATGTGTTTTTTACTTACATCATATGTATACTTTTTACTCACATCATATGTATACTTTTTATGTATTACTTTTTATAAGAACATGATACATATATTTTTATGAATATGTGTACATATATGTTCTTTTAGGTATTACATTTATATGTTTTTTATTAACACAATACATACATATATTTATATATTTCTGTTAGTGTAGCTTTTAGGAGTGTTTTACGTTTTTGCATTTTTGATTGTGAACTAGTAGTCATTGGTCCATGTGATCATGATTTTGATTATTTTAATGAGCTTGTCTGTTCAGTTTTATTTAAGTCTGATGAAGCGTCCTTAGCTGACGTGAAAGCGCTCGCTATCCGGAATAAAGGTTTTACCATTTTTGCAATTGTGTTTTTTACACCTACTTTTAGACTGGTGGTCTTCGATAGCTGTGGAGTATCTGCACCTTAATTTCATTATTCGTTTTTGTTGGCATAGCAGATACTTTACCCCTGGAGGATTATATATTTTTTCTATAATAATCCAATATCATTTGTAGTAAAGCCTAAAGACAAGATTAAATTGCTCCATATGTAATATCTATCTATCTATCTATAGCTCCTTCCTTCTTCTTTCATATCCTTCCAATATATATATTGTTATTTTTTTATAATATTTATAATCCCTGTTATTTTGCCAAAAGTATCAACATATGCTTTTTTTTCTTTATGTTCTCTGAAATAGCATGCATTCCTTTTGAACCACTAATTGCTTTCTCATTTTGCATAGTTTCAGAACTCATAACCTTTTCCACTTCAGACCATGATGATTCAGACTCTTTTCGAGGATCACTTTTCTTAAATAACTTCACAAACTCTGGATCAGGAGGCTTTCCCAATAAAATTTCAGTAATCTCAATTTCATTGCTCAACACAGCTTTCAAATCAGCTAAATGCTGATTGAAGTTTCCAAAAAGTGTTCTCCAGCCTCCTGTCCAACAGACAGCTTACCATTAACTGCTTCCTGATGAACTTCGGAAACAGCGTAAACTCTCTCCTCCTCTTCTGCCTTCATGCTCACTGCTTTTCTTGGCTGCCTCCACTTCAGGAATGGAAGCAGGAAGTGTATCCACATTAAGACCACTCTCGCTGAATTTCCTGTAGTAGTATAAATGCCACCTTGGGTCTCAGTAGAACAAAAAGGTGTACAACAATGTCCATTTTCTGAAAAGAAGAATTATGTAACTCTAATGTTTGTCATTATTGGCTAAAGTTAATCCCCACTGAATTACCACAAAATCAAAAATGTTGCAACACACTGGCCAAAATTTTAAGGCAAAATATGAGGCATTCTGAAAAAATCTGAAGAGCTGAAGAATGCATCCTTTACCTATATGTATACTCCCTTCCTTCTGAAAAACATTTTATATATAATTTTATTATTAATTCTATATATAATTTTCATTAAACTCTTGCATACATATTCCTAGTTTAGGTACACTTTGTTGACTTACATTGACGAGTTTTGGCAGATATTGCGTATACTATAAATTCTGTACATTGCTTAAATCTGTTGCTTTGTTTACCATTTTATGATGTTTAACCTTTCAGAGACAGCGCCTGTTATTTTCTATTGCATTCATATTCTTCTAACCTTTTTCACAGTCCTAAGATCGTACACCCAGGCTGATTCTGAAAATGATCCGCTGTGTTCAGTGCTCTGCTTCACATAACACAATAAGTAAAACAACTAAATAAGTATTTTTGTCAGAAATGTTTGTTAGAGTAGCTTTGTGTTGAATTTCTGTGTATAAAATGGGTTGGGGCAATCCACTGACAAAGTAAGGCTAATTAACCGTTTTGCTTACTTCAGTGGTGTATGTAGTTTAAGTGGGTTGCAAATGTTAGACTGTGTGAGTATTTTGAATATTTCAGATTTGAATTTGTGCATAACAGTACTATATATTGTTACTGCATAAAGTCATATTTTAGTTCTAAAAACTGTATTTGCATTTTACAGTAGTACAGTTTTTGTGTAAATGATTCAGGAGATTTGCCTTTATTTGCTGTTTGTACTTGTCAGTAGCTCCACATTAGTTTATAAAATTGCACAGGATAATAAGAAACTTTTCATTAAAACTATGCCTAGCATATCCATATTGTTTCTGATATATTAATGTATTAAGCTGACGTGTCAGTATAGTACACATGGAGATGGTTGTAAAAAACACAAAAAACAGACATCAGACGCTGCAGTTCCTTTTTTTCTGTATGTTGTCAATTAAAACTGATTCTACATTGCATTACTAAGGCAATGATCAACTGATCAACCAGTCAGGGAGACCTATCAATTAACATATCTCTGAACCAGAACTAAGCTGGTATTTACCAGTAGTCTGCTTTCTTTTGTGCAACTTAGTGAAGAACTGCAGGAGTTTATTTATCTACAGTACAGTTCTCTTCTAGACCCAATGAAGACATACCTTGATTGTCTTTTTTAAGTGATTCCTATACATATATATCTATCATTCATTTATTCCTTATCAGCAAACACAATATTGACACAAAACACATTACATATCTTGACCCCCCCCAAGCTTAAGTTGCGTAAGTTTCATGAGGTCGACAGCAAAAGAATACAGCCTCCACTCCATAGGTTTGCACTTATCTGTACACCACCTATTCAGACCACAAATACATACATCAAGGAGTCGCCTTTATATTAACCCTATGCCAGTATGGCAGATAGAACTTGGTTCAATACCAAACAGCAGGCCTATGCCCATAAAGCAGACAAAGCCTAATTCTACTCAGGGAAATATTCTTGTCATCACTGGTTCTATAGTTAGACACAATGAGTACACATTCACCAAACAGGACAAGGAGAGGTAACAGTAAGCTGCTCGTCACTTGTCAGTATCCATGATGTCACAATGGCTCTAAGGATTTTTAAATCTGACAAATTTACTTTCAAACTACTAGTGGTTAAAGGCACCAGCACAGTAGTAAACACTGGGGCATGGGCCTCAGCTGTGAAATATTGTGCTAGGTGAGTGCACTACTCAAAAATATAAACTGTTTTTAATCACAGAACAAGAATCTCCAACCCTTGTCCTATTACTAAGCAGTCTAAGTACATGCCATTGATTGCTCTTAGCAACCGACTGCAGTGATTTCTGAGTTGATAATCTCTAATAATGTGCTAACATGACTATGGACTACCAGGAACTGTGTAGTCTGTGACTGTTTTTCTTTAGCAACTGCTTACAGTGCTTTCCAGCAAATGTTAGAAAAGTACTCACAAAAATAGAGAACGTCGGGAACTGCAGAGCTATGAATCTACAGGGATGGTCTTCCCTTTTCAGCTCTTTGTTTCATTATTTTAGATTTTGTCAGGAAGCCAGCTAAAATGTTGGGCAGTGGTAATAGTAGATATTGCTCACAGCATCATACTTTTTTAAATTTACTTTTACAGCAATCAATTTTTTTGAACGGTTAGGAGTCCTTGCATGTCTTTTAATGTCTTTGCTCAAGAAAAATGAACCTCTACTGCCTGATATTATTGACCAAGTGATCTGCCAGAAAATCATGGACAGAACAAAAAATAGGCAAAATACAGGCAGTTGAGAGGTATGGTTTCCAAGTTAGGGTTCTCTGCATACCTCTAAACTTTTTTGCTCAAGAATTCTAAATGTAGCTAAAATATTGATGAGACAAAGTAAAGGATATTTTTTAAATAACACTCGTCAGTATAAAATTTAGTAGAGCAAAAAGTGGTTGAATCAACCTGCATTTTCCAGGCAAAAAAGTGTGGAACTCTCATGTCTGATATTATAGACCGACCTCTCTACAATCCTCAGATGCTTACCATAAAATCAGGGACGTCGCAAAAAATATGAGGCAAAAATGAGAGACATTTTGTGAATCAGGGACAGTTGAGAAGGATGTTTCCTTGCATTCCTCTCCATTAATTTGGCATTCTCCATATCCAAAAACACAGCCTCTATGGTACTGAATAGTATCCTAGGCTGACTACTAAATCATCTAAAACAGTACCTAGTGGAACCACTTTCACTCTCTTCAACCACAGTCTAGTTACTTGCTTTGTCCCTGTAGAGTGGAAAACAGCAAGAGTAATTCCCTTGCACAAAGGGGGTCCATCAACTGATCATGGGAACTATAGACCCATAAGCCTAACCAGCCTTATTTGCAAAGTCATGGAGAGAATCATCATGGACCTTATCAACAAAGACATAGGTGACCTTCAACCTCTTGACCCGACCCAGTCTGGCCTATTTAAGGGTAGATCATGCTTATTACACCTTCTGGACTTCTTCAAAAATGTCACCAATGCCCTGGATGAAGGCAAAATAGTACATATCCTATCTTGACTCAGCCAAGGCTTTTGCACAATCCCCCACTCAGGCATCATTGAGAACCTCACCCAGCTGGAAATTGACCCATATGTCACTAGATAAGTAGCCAAATGGCTCACTGACAGAAAGCATACAGTCAAGGTTGGAGATTCCACCTCTACCAGCAGACCAGTTGCCAGTGGTGTACCACAAAGAACTGTGCCGGGCCCCTACTCTTTGGAATATATCTCTCAGAAGTCCAGGTGAAGATAGATGGCCTGTGGCTTACCAAGTTCACTGATGACTACAAACTAGGTGCAATCATTGAGTCCCCCAACAATATTGCACTACTAGAAAAAGGGCTAAAACAGACAAATGATTGGTGCCAAAACCACAGACTTAAATGAAATACAAAAAAATAATTATCATCCCTTTAAGCAAGGGGGAAGTCTCTGCAAATTGCAATGATAACAGCACCCCCCTTATCTCAAACCCTGTGGTGATAGATTTGGGAACACAGGTTGATAGCAACCTTAACTTCAATCACCACTCAGTGGTAAGGAAGGCCTTCTATGTTGCACATCTCATAAGTAAGGGCCTTGCATCCAGAGCTAAGGATGTTATAACTCCCCTGTACTCATCTCTCATCAGACCACTAAAGGAGTACAATGCTCCCTTCTGTATGCACCTCACCAGACACCTGCAGCAGCTGGAGAGACCTCAGAGGTTTCTGACCAAGAAAATTCAAGGCCTTCATCACATGATCTACATGGACAGACTGAAGGCCCTGTCACTGTGCTTTGTATCTTCTAGGCTGCTGAGTGGTGACTTATGCCCGGTCTACAGAGCAGTCTCGAACCATGCCTTAGTGAAAGTGCTGCACATCCGCAAGTCAAATGGGACAGGATTCACTTGTCCTAGGGATCTTAATATAGCTTGCAACATTAACAGGATATGCTGGAGAGACAGATTTGTCACACAGAGATTGCCACTCCTCTGGAGCAAACTCCCAATTCATGTAAAACTGAGTTCCTCAATGACCCTATTTAAGTGTAAGTTGGAGAACTGGATGGGAGACCATGAATTTCCCCTGGATGTTTCATCTATGTCCTTCTAGAATAAGGGTAGTTGGTGCTGATCATAGACTAGCACTTCAAACATAGACCATACAACTGGGTCAATAAGGGAACAAGGGTATAACATGGCTAGGCTTATAAAGCCCCTAGGTCCAATAGCCTAGTAGCATCCTATGAACCTGTGAACCTATGCATATTCTGAAACAGCCAAAAATAATGGTAGGGGAAAAGACCCACTTTAAGGGACAATTTAAAAATTTAATTCTAATTCATTTAAGTCATTCCGTCCAATGAAGCTCTTGAAGTTTTCACTTTAACCATACTTCTCATACTTCCTTGGAATTTACTGGTTTTAATGGTAAAATAATGGGATGCCATGAACTCCTGAGTGGCCCCTTCAAATCCTAATTTTGCTCTTTTTTTTATTTACAATTTTTAGTTATCTCTGATGTCATCACACATCGCCAGAGTATCCTGAACATCATCAAGGTGCAGGGTGAAGTCAGCATTGTGAGACAGTGCCTGAATGCCTGTTAAAAACTCAGATGAGAGCTTTTAATAAAAAAAGTTGTTTACACCCACATGCCACTTACAACTTGTGGCACTGTAGCAACCAACCAAAGAGAACATAGGTTCAAAGTGACGACATAACATCATGAAGGGAAGAGGAAGAGCCTGGGCCTGAGAGGATTACTGGAATCTGGACTGGATAGATTATCAGCACCGTCAGGCAGCATAGCTGTGTAGGCAGCATAGTGCAACGTCTGCAGTGCAGAGTCAGTGTGCTTGTGAAAATTGAATTGTCCTTTGATCTTGCGTTTTTAATACAGGTGTGATTATGCAAGCATACATTTTTTTTTTTTTAGTTGCATGTGTCTATTAATAGTCTATTGTGATGCAATGCATTCTGGTTATTTGGAAAGGCATTTGAGAGGTAGTATATGCAGTGCTAAGTGACTTGCATTAGTTCTTCTGCTGATCTGATAGCAGATGTAACCACAACGTGTGGTTCAGATGATACTTGCTTGGATATCAGACTTGTTACTTTTTGGGATTACAGAGCAAGTGGTAACACCTTCAAGTTTATGTCTCTGGGTTTGGGTTTTAGTTATGCTTTGATGATGCTCTCTGTTTGGCTTTTGGCAGCACATGGATGTCTACACACAGAAGGAGTAATAGGAATGGGTCCAAAGGAACATACATCAAAACAATCTAGTCTTTCCAACGTCATTCTCATAATCAAATTATACAGGAGAGGCACAACTCCCGCCAGCTTCTTTGTATGGTCAAGGAAGCACTAGATGTGATAAACACCAGTAAATACTGCTGAAGGAAATGGCTGAACAGTAAAATATCTGTGAAAATTCATTAGGGAAAGTGCTGCCTTATAATATAAAACACATTTATATCTTATTTTGGAAGGTGCAAATGTCTCCTTTCGGTCTACCTAATTTATATTCAGTTACAAATACAACCAGACTCAATCTCTTAGTAAGTGCATCATGCAGTTCATCTCTTATAATGCAGCACAGGCAGTACTGCAATTGCTGGGGGTGGGGAGGCAGGGTAGGTTGTAGTTCTGCTGCCAAAAAATATAAATGAAGCTTCCTATAATATAAAAACTACAGACCAGGTGACACCTAAGATACTAGTCACCATGTAATAAATCACATTGCATCCTTAACTGAGTGGTGGTGACTCCATAAGTACTTAAAAAGTCAACTGGGAATAGGACTTTGGGAAGGACACATTTCAACTTGTACTGGACTGGCACTGTGTCCAGCTACTGTTACAAAGACAGTGAAAGTACAGTAGAAAAACCTATCTAAGGGGTCCGTTTGAGCACTTTTTTATATGCCAGACTGCTATGAAGAGTGCCAAATCCCTGCAGCCCCCCCCCCCCATTACCAATCACATAATGCTATAGAGGTATAATATTATATATTATACATTACACAAGTAAAATGTAACTATTCTACCTTCTGCATTTAATAGGTAAACCGTATGCCTTCCCCAAGACATACCTCTCAAGTGTACCTCATTACGGGGTACATTCCTTAGAGTCTATATCAGAAGATTGAAGTTTTAAAACTTCAAATCTAATATGGTTGACACCATATGATCGAAGTCTTGAAACTTTGAATCTTTTAATGGAGATCTCCGTACAGCATGGAAAGGGAAGAGTTCCCTTTTCTGCACTTTAGTGCAATCTCGGAGTTGGTATATTTAAGTAGCAGGGGGTGTAGGGGGGCTTGCCCCCCTGCTTAAAGCATTTAAATGGTTTATTTGCATAGGTTGTTGTGTTTTTATTACATTTTCGAAGTTTCAAAACTTCGATCATATGGTGTCGACCATATCAGATTAAAAGTTTTGAAACTTCGATCATGTAATATAGACCCCCATTCCTTATTATGAGTATTAAAAAATCCACGGTCCTTGCATTTCCTTATTGAATGGATCTGTTACACATTCAGTATAAGAATGTTTTAAGCAATATTCATAATGAATAATGCTGAATCATATTTCTTCATCAAAAAACTTATAGCAAGTGTAAAGTAACATATTTTACCAGTTTTGTAAGCTTCCAAGCTGAAGATATTAGTTTTGCACAGTTTTCATTGTTACTGCAACGAGAGTTTTGCCCATATTCTTTTGTTTATTGGGTTAGCCTGCTGAAAAAGCTTGTTGACAGAAGGGACCTGAGATGAAACAAAATGTATATAACAATGTTGGTGAGAAGGCAGGCATAATGTAATAAAAAAAAAAAAAAAAAACTGTTTTGAGTAATATAGTGTTGATCATGCTAAAGTGTGATAATGACCGGTACATTGTTGGATTTCTTATCCTTTGAGTTTATATGAACTGTTTTAGCTTCTGTTTCCATTCAGATGTTAGGCTTTTTTTAAAAAAAAAAAAAAAAAAAAAAGTAATCTCCATGGTATCCCACAAGTGTAGTGGGTCCAAAAGCAAAACATTGTAAGAAATTTCTCTGTGTGGAAGATTCTCAGTCCATAAATCTCTAGTTAATCACTGTATATTAATCAGATCAGACAAAAGTAGTAGAAGCAAACTTAAACTCGTCTTAAGTAAAAAAAATAAATAATAAAAAATATATAATTGTACAGAATTACTCTTCATTGAAGGTTGTGCGTCAGGGCTAGTAACTCGGACGTAAAAATCAACTAACAATCATTAGCTGGCCGGAGTTCCGCTGTGGCGACCCCTAACCACCTAAGCCGAAAGAAACAAAAACAACTAAGTATTCAAAAGTAATCCAAGCAAGGCAGGCAGTTTGTTTCCAGTTGAAAATTCTTTATTAAGTACACAGACAAGTGATCCAAGTAAAACAAAAATAGAGTAATAGTTTCCTCACAAGCTTTCTAAATATATATATATACTTTTTATCAGGCAAGGGAGTGGTTTATTGTATCAGGCAAGGGAGTGGTTTATTGTATCAGGCAAGGGAGTGGTTTAAGCCTGGACTAAACTACAACTGTTCAATTAAAAGTGCACTGGAACTTAGAAAATTGCCACATTGTTTACATGACTAATTTTATTTTATTTTATTCTACCAGTTGGTTTTAAATACCATTTTAAATCAGTTGTAATTTAAGTGTATATTTTGTTTCCATCATCTTACATTTTTTCTTATTATTTTTTCTTTTTCTGGTTCTTTTTTTTCCCACTTTATTCAAAATGATGTGTAATAACAATATTAACTAATTATACAATTATATATATTTTTATAGATAGTTTTTAGGGTTCTTGTACACAGACCTGAAGAAGTCTAGAAGGACGAAAGCGATCCTTGTTAACAATAGGTTATGAAAATAGAATATGATTTTTACAATTGATTTTTTACATGCAAAATGTACATGTGTATATTTATATATATATTTTTGATTGCCAAATGGACTAAGGTTGATATATTTCCAGCCATGTAGTATATTGTCTTGGATAAAATCACAGACTTAATAATCTACTTAATAATCTGGTTAAATAAGAGGTACCACATCATTATAAATTTTATTTAAAGTACATAAGGGTTATATTATTATAACAGCTAGTAAGTAGGGCAGGACCAGCTCGAATGTCACACTGATAGGGGAAGGGATGTGAATTTAACATGTGTACCAATAGCACTTTGTTTTACAGCACAATAAACCACTCCCTTGCCTGATAAAAAGTATATATATATTTAGAAAGCTTGTGAGGAAACCATTACTCTATTTTTGTTTTACTTGGATCACTTGTCTGTGTACCTAATAAAGGATTTTCGACTGGAAACAGACTGCTTGCCTTGCTTGGATTACTTTTGAACACTTAGTAATTCTGTACAATTATATATTTTTTATTTTTTTTTTTTTGTTAAGACGAGTTTAAGTTCTCTACTTCTACTATTTTTGCCTGATCTGATTAATATACAGTGATTAACTAGAGATATATAGACCAAAAATCTTCCACACAGAGAAGTTTCTTATACTGTTTTGCTTTTTTAAAACAACACTCAGCGTATCTCTCAACTTCTTCAATTTGCATTTGAATGATGGTATCCCACAATTCTGCTGAAGTGGGTGTTGTTAAATAATTATAGATGCAAATTTAATGTTAATCAGAATCCAGATTTCTGGCCAGTTGTACCTACTTTTCATGGGCATTTTTCCAGATTTTTGATGTTTCCAGGTTGAGAGGTATGACTGTAACTAATTATTTCCTCGCATTTCAAACAAATGCTTGTATCTCTGGAAAACCAAATGTTACTAAAACAGTGTAAATTTCAAACTGTTCAGAGAAAGCTATTTTTATAATGGTAGTATTCTCCATTCTCCATGGTCTTCAGCATTTTATAAGTTACAAAAAATATACTGATTATTAAGTTTGTAATATTCTGTAAACAGCTTACATTATTTCACTCAAATTGCACACACATACTGCCATCATAATTTTGTTCATTCAACTTTATGCCTTCATATGAGACAAAGCAGTTCTGTCTGTGCAACTTGGGTGCTGAGATATTTAAGAAAACATGGAATTTATGATAATGTAAAGAAACATTATACAAGCAACAATTAAAATATCTTTGTACTAGGCGAGCTCAAATGTTGATATAGTTGTCCTTGCCATTGTGTACGCTTTGACCGTTCTAATACTTTGTGTGTAGCATGATTTTGGAATTATTAATGGAAATATGAACAAGCAGTGCAGTTATCTCTCAGTTAACCAGCACCCATGGGGATTGGTAGATGCTGGATAACCGTAGTTTCTGGTTGCTTGAGGGTTACTATTAAAAGTAGGCCTGACTAATACTATACCAAATGCAAGGTATGTTTTGCGGGGGGAGGGGGCAGAAAGTGCAACACATGAAAATTGTACTGTATTTCTTCAATATTTTTTCTGGTTGATTGAGAGTGCTAGTTGCTTGAGATCTGGTTAACTGAGAGTTTACTGTATATGAAATCTAGAGACATCAGTACGATGTAACTGCAGAAATACCTGGAAATTTCACTCAATTATAATGAGTTTAAAACTCAAACAACAGGTTTTGCATCAACACACATTTTCTGAGCAATATGAAGCATGAAATTCTAATTTCTGCCATTATTGACTTCTTTACAATCCTTAGTGATTTACCAGAAAATCAGAGACAAGGAAAAAATAAGTCAATCTGTCTATCTATCGATCTCTCTACATACGGATTACCATTGCTTAATCTAACCCTCATAATTCTGGTACTGCAAAATGTCGACACAGTAAAAGTATCTAAACACAAAATACTGAGCAAAATGGAAGTTAAAATAAGGAAGGTTTAAGCCTTTTATCCACTGCTGTGCAGCCTTCGAGTTGGTATGTATAATTAGCAAGGAGTGTATAGGGAGTGAAGTGGGGGTGCTTGCCCCCTGCAAAAACATTGACAGAATGTGGTTTGATTTTGTCAGATTTTTCAATGGCTTTCTATGAGGTTAGTTTTTTCATACTTTTCCATGTTTTTGCAAGGGTAGCAAACCCCTACTAATTATATATACTAACTCCAAGGTCATACAATAGTGTGGAAGAGACTTGAATGATTCCCTAGTATACTTCCATACTGTAAGCATTTTGAGTGTTGATGTTTTGCAGTTTTGCTCTAGTTTAGATATAATACAGTCTGTGTTTTGACTGTCAATTAAATGAATTTATTTTTATTTATTTATTTATTTATTTAAATTTGTTGACCGGGAGTGTCCAAATGGACATAGGTCCATTTTCAGCGGAGGCCCGGGGAGAAAAGCTCCACAGTAAAATAAACAGACAGTAGTTACATTGGATTTCATAGCGATTAACAATTTAACATAGCAATTACTTACAACATATTTACAGATGAACATAGTACATCAGTAGACAACTAGAATATTTATCTGTGAAGTACATAACAGACATTAACAAATGTTACAATGAAAAGTTCCTGCTGTATAATAAGTACTAGGCTTATGAGCATCTGAGCTTGCTATAATCAAGGTAGTTGGTGGAGTAGAGAGAAAGGTAGTGGTTGGATGGGGTGGATAATATTAGAGTTGGAGTTGCAAGGGCATAGCCAGCATGTTTTTAGGTGCGCTTTTAGTAAAGTTTTGAAGTGGGTGCATGATGGTACGGAGGTAATTGTGGGTGGGAGCAAGTTCCATAATTTGGTTATGGCACAAGAGAATAATGCTTCACCAGCAGAGTTATTGGTTTTAGTGATCTGCAAGTGATTATTGTTGCTGGATCTTAGTGGTCTGGTGGTGCGATAGGGTTGGAGTAGATTCTGGAGGGATGGGACATTTAGTGGATGGTTTACTAGTTTCTGGGCGAGTGAGAGTTGATACCACTGAAGGAGGTGAGGGAGTTCAAGCCAGCCCAGTTCAGCAAGTGAGAGACAGTGGTGACTACGGAAGGATGCCCCTGTGGCGAATTTGGCAATTTTGTTGTAGCAGGTCTCTAGCTTGTTTAGATCACATTGCCTTAGGTTGGTATATACTGGAGAGGCATAAAGTAGGGTGGAGATAAGGTGGGAATTTGCTATTGAAATCTTTGCTGCTTTGGTGAGAAATTGCTTATTTCTGTATAACAGTCCTAGTTTTTTGTGGACTTTTTTTATGGTCATGGATATGTGAATGTCAAATTTTAGTTTATTGTCTATTTCCACTCCTAGTAATTTGGTGTGTTCAGTTGGGTATATAGTGGTGTTGCCTTTTGCTGTGATGTTAAAGTGAGAGTTGTTTTGAGTATGTTTCATGGGTTGGAAGATGAGTAGTTTAGTTTTGTTTGCGTTGAGTATTAATTGGGCATCGGATAACCATGTTTCAACAGAGGAAAAGGCTTCCTGTGTGACTTTTTGAAGTTTGAGTAGGGACTGGGCTGAGCAGATGATGGTCGAGTCATCTGCATATTGTATGAGTGTGCCATGTTTGGTGGCAGAGGCTAGATTATTGGTGTAAACAGAGAAGAGTAGGGGTCCAAGGATGGATTCTTGGGGAACCCCTATGGAGACAGGTAGTTGGGGAGATATGTCATTCTGCCATGCAACGGATTGTTGGCGGTCAGACAGGTAACTCTGAAACCAGTTGGTGACTGATTGTGAGAAGGATAGGTTATTGAGGACAGAGATAAGTTGTTTGTGTAGGACCATGTCAAATGCTTTAGATAGGTATAGAAAAGTAGCAGAGGAGAGATAGCCATTGTTTTTATGCTGAAGGATAGTGTTAGTAAAGGAGAGTAAGGCAGTGGTGGTGCTATGGTTTGGTCGGAAACCATGCTGAGTACTGGAAAGGAGGTTGTTAGTAAGTAGGTAGTCTGAGACCTGAGAGTGTATGCATTTCTGTAGTATTTTGGAGAGTGGAGAGAGAATAGCTATGGGGCAGTAATTGGTTAGTTTTGTGGAGGGTCCGCCTTTGTGGAGGGGAATTATATGTGATACTTTCCACAGTGTGGGAACTTAACTTTCTGACAGAGATTGGTTAATCAAGATGGGCACTGGGTAGGCCAGAGCATCAGCTGCGATTTGTACGTATTCACTTGGGAGGTTGTCTTCTGCTAATTTGGTGGGCTTACGTTTAGTTAAGAGTTTTTTTATGTTGGAGGTAGATACAGGAGAAAAAGAGAAGGCAGTGGGGAGATTACTAGTTGAAGGTGTGGGTTGGAGGGGAGGGGGGTTGTGTTGTTTAGCTAGTGATAGTATGGTTTGGGTGAAGTGTGTGTTGAATGAGGTAGCAATATTTTCTGAGGAGTGAGGGATGTTAGGAGGAGGGGTACTGACTTTACCCGGGTGGAGGATGGAGTTTATGGAAGACCAGAATTGTTTGGGGCTGTGTTGTGAGGAGTCTAGGGCAGACTGGTAGTATTGGAATTTGATCTGTTTTATTAGCTTTTTGACTCTATTGTGTAGTTCTAGGAATTTCTGTCTAGCTGAGGGGGTTTTGGTTTTGCGCCAGTGCTCCCAGGCTTTATCCCTGTTTTTCATTTCTGACTTAGTGGTTTTCTGTAGCCATGGGGAGGGTTGTGCTTTGGTTCTGGAAAATCTTATGGGGACATGGTAATTAAGGATGTTCAGGAAGGAAGTATTAAAAAATTCAACTGCGTCATCTAGAGTGAGGTACTTTAGAGGATGCCAGTTACATTCTTTGAGGGATGAGATGAATGTGAGTGGGTTAAAGTTTAGTTTTTTATGTATTTGACGGTAGATGACAGGTTTAGCTTGGTATAGGTATTTTTTGAGTAGGAATGTTGGGGAGTGATCACTGAGGCTATCTGATAAGCAGCCTGTTATATATGACTGGGGGCTCTTACTGACTAGTATCCAATCCAGGGTAGGGTGCTTGCTGGAGTTTTTATTTGGCCTGGTTGGTGACTGGACTAGTTGGGTGAAGCCATGAAGGTGTACATGATGGGTTGGATTGTTGCCAGAACAGGATTGCCAGTCAATATTGAAATCACCTAAGATGATAGCTTCTTGGGGAAGATGGTGGGTAGACCAGCTGAGGAGGTTTTCTAGTGGAGGGATGTTTTGGCCAGGTGGGAAGTAGCATCCAGTTTTGTTGATGGTTTTGTTTTGGTTAATTTTGAGGTTGGTATATATTATTTCTTCATTGCCTATTTGTGGAGCTGATGATTTTAAGATCTGGATGTTTAGATGCTGTGTAAATATTATAGCTACACCACCTCCTTTTTTGTTTAGCCGGTCTACTCTTAGTATGCCGTAACCTGTAGGGAGTATTTGCTCACTGGTAATGTGAGGTTTTAGCCAGGTTTCTGTCAGGATGACTATATCTGGGGAGTACAAGTCTATGGTGGCATGGAGTTCATTGACTTTGTTGGATATACTTCTAAAATTTAGGCTTAGTAGAAGGAAGTCACTTCGGTTTCTATTGGCTGTAATACGGGAGTTGTGGTTTCTAGTCTGATTATGGGGATTGGGGTTGGAGATGGTAGAGCCAGGGTTGGGGTGGATGTCTCCACTTAGGGCTAGTTTTGATATGCATGAGATTATTAGTTTTCTCAGTTTTTGAATGTGTTTGTTTATAAGGGAAACTTTATGATTGTGCTCTGTGGGTAATAGGTATGGTGGGAGGGTTACTATGTTAAGTTGTAGGGATGCTTTATGTTTGAGTAATATAGTTGGTAGAATATGTGGGAGGTGCATAGGGATGGTTCTTGAGCTGGTGGGAGGGGAGCTGAGTGTGGGTGAGACATGAGTGGTGGTGTGAGTAGTAGTACAGTGGTAGTGGTTGAGTGGGGGAATAATGGAGTTTTGGTAGGATGTAAGATATGCAAGGAGAGTGCATGCAGTGAGCATAGGAAAGGTATTCTTGTACATGTTAGTTGAGGAGGTGTGATAGTAAAGGGGAGATGGAGGAGGTAGTGTTGGGTTAGCGCTGTGGTTGGCTATTGGAAAGATGGGAGGGGTTTGAGTGCAATAAAGGTGGGACCACCGAGGGCAGGAGGGAATAGGGGTCAGGGTGGGGAGCGAAGCTGATAGAGACCCTGTTAGCTGCTCGTATGAGGGGGCTGGAAACAATCACAAAGCAAAGACAAGTATGTGTTAAGAAACAATCACAATTGACCAAGGACTGCTCTGAAACTGTAAGTAATTTCTTAATTTCTCAGGTGGAAAAACAGGATAACCTTGTATCAGTAGGCTACTGTGGTCATAGTTTAAATTAACAAACACACAGTATTAATCAGTTATGGATACTATTAGCTAACAGAAGGGAATAAGAGAAAGTGGAAGATGTGTGTGTGTGTGTGTGTGTGTGTGTGTGTGTGTGTGTGTGTGTGTGTGTGTGTGTGTGTGTGTGTGTGTGTGTGTGTGTGTGTGTGTGTGTGGTGGTGGTGGGGGGGCTGCCTACAAGCCAAAGCAGTGTGCTCTCCAGGGGAAAATGAATATTGGCTCAAACAGGTAGACACATACTCAAAGTTAACTGTAGCTGTTTGCATACGGTTCAGACCTGGACTACGCTTTTCCTACAAGAATGTTAAAGGTGGTACCACAGTTGAATACTTAAGAGTGGTGTTAGGTTCAAAGTTAACTGTAGCTGTTTGCAGACAGTTCAGACCCGGACTGTGCTTTTCCTACAAGAATGTTAAAGGGGGTATCGCAGTTGAATACTTAAGAGTGGTGTTAGGTTCAAAGTTAACTGTAGCTGTTTGCAGACAGTTCAGACCCGGACTGTGCTTTTTCTACAAGAATGTTAAAGGTGGTACCACAGTTGAATACTTAAGAGTGGTGTTAGGTTCAAAGTTAACTGTAGCTGTTTGCAGACAGTTCAGACCCAGACTGCACTTTTCCTACAAGAATGTTAAAGGTGGTACCGCAGTTGAATACTTAAGAGTGGTGTTAGGTTCAAAGTTAACTGTAGCTGTTTGCAGACAGTTCAGACCCGAACTGCGCTTTTCCTACAAGAATGTTAAAGGTGGTACCGCAGTTGAATACTTAAGAGTGGTGTTAGGTTCAAAGTTAACTGTACCTGTTTGCAGACAGTTCAGACCCGGACTGCACTTTTCCTACAAGAATGTGAAAGGTGGTACCACAGTTGAATACTTAAGAGTGGTGTTAGGTTCAAAGTTAACTGTAGCTGTTTGCAGACAGTTCAGACCTGGACTGCGCTTTTCCTACAAGAATGTTAAAGGTGGTACCGCAGTTGAATACTGGGGTGTTAGGTTGGAGAGACACTGAGCCTTCATGGGGCCTGTAGCAGAGTGGAATGTAGTTTTGTAGTAGTGGAATGAAGGTTCAATTATCTGTAGGTAATGTGTACATGTATATATACATAAGAATCTACTTCACTTACCAGACAACTCAAATCAACGACATCCACTTCACCAAGACAAATACACCAACAACATAGAAGACAGATATCTGAAACACCGACATTGTAACCCGAGGTAAGTAACCACTTGGCCAGCCCAAAAAAAAGGCCATTCCGAAAAAAAAAAAAACAACCAAACAAAACTAAACCCACCCATGTGGGGGGCTTCAACTGCCACACCGCCTAACTAAATATACCAACTCCGAGATTGCACTACAGTGGGGGTAAGGGGCAAAGTTCACCAGAATGGCCAAGCAGTTACTTACCTTGGGTTGCAGTATTGGTGTTCTGGATGTCGGACATCTGAGTTGTTGGTCTAGTCATCTCAGTGATGTGGATTTTTGGGTAAGTGATGGGGTCCCATACATACAGATATATATATATATATATATATATATATATATATATATATATATATACATATATATATATATATATATATATATATATATATGTACGGGTCTAGGACACATGCTCGACTAGCTTAACATCGAAAAGTTCTTCTGTGTATGTGTAGTTCAAAAAAAAATCTACATTTCTGCAAGGGGGCTTTGCCCCCCCCCTGCACCTCCCACATCCCTCTACTTTACTATTCTCACTCCAAGATCACACTACAGTGGGGAAAAGGGAATTTTCCCTTACACACACTTTAGTCCGATCTACGAAACAGGCACACATACATGGAAGCGCTTGTCGATGTTAAGTGCTTTCGTGTATGTGTGTTCATTGTTTTGTGATTCAGACATATACTAGTCAAGCACGTGTCCAGATCCCATATATATACATATATATATATATATATATATATATATATATATATATATATATATATATATATATATATATATATATATATATATATATATATATATATATATATATATTTATACATATATATATATATATATATATATATATATATAAATATATATATATATATATATATATATATATAAATATATATATATATATATATATGGCTCTACTTCAAAACATCAAAAACACATAACATCTAATTTCAAAACAGCGAGATCATGACATTGAAAAGTCAAAACATCTAAAACACATAACATCGAATTTAACAACATTGAAAACTACAAAGCAAATAGAAATAACATCCCCTCCACCTATAACAACACCAAATGAACAAACACACTTTTTACTACATTGCTGCATGAGGGAAAGCCCCCCTGCACCCTCACTGTATCACAATCACCATAAACAATGTGCACATAATGTGTAAATCACTTACCTGTATGGCCTAAAAACACATACAGACTGGCATAATAAACACTATATAAAGATTAACAGAATAAACTATAACATTTACATGTTTGATGATGCACTACTGTATTTTATACATGTTCGATGTATATATTTATATGTGTGTGTGTGTGTGTGTGTGTGTGTGTGTGTGTGTGTGTGTGTGTGTGTGTGTGTGTGTGTGTGTGTGTGTTTGTGTGTATGAGCCAAAGCCAGGGACATTCTGCAAAGTCAGGAACAACTGAAAGTTATGGCCCTCTTTAGTAGCATCTTCAGCCCTCTGTTGCAGCATACATTTATTTTATGTGGCTAAATTGTACCATTTTTGTAATCACACCTGATCTGCAAAAGTGTCTGTCCATTTGGAGAGGAGGGGAGGAAGGGAAGTATAGCTCTCAATTGTATCTCATTGAAGGAAACATTCCTCATTTTGAATATTGAAATTTCATGGTCCATGCTGTTCTGTACTGAAGAAGTGTGTTGCACTGTCATTGTTCTGATTTATTAACAAATAGCAATGTTAAAAAATACTGAATTGCATTACCTCATCAAAACAACTTTTTAATAAATATGAAAGAATTATTAACCATGCTGTAAACTTCCTAGTTGAAGATTTTAGTAAGTGTTCCTATATGCCCCATTTTGTCCATTTGTTTCACCCTGTCTAAGAGGGAGTGTTTCACATTTTGGAAATGGAGGCAGTCAGAGGAAGAAAGCTAACAGCAGGTTGAGGCTGATCACATTAAAGTGATTGTTGCTGTGGCGTCTTGGGGATGATAGCAAAGAGTCATACCTGAAAGCTCCAAGATGAGGTTCATTACTGTGATTTGATACTGTTTCACTTTTTCTGGCAGAAAACTAGACATGTCTGTAGGCAGTGTTAAAATATGCATGTCCCTCCCACAATACCACTGCATTTATCTCTTTATTACATTGTATGGCAATGGATATGAGGGTGGGTTGGCCTACAACAGTAGGTTGAAACTCCATACTATGAAAGTGACATTTTTCATTTTCTTCTGAAGGCACCAAGGAGTATAAAGAATGCAGACACCATTTTTTTAGTATGAGGTGATGTATGATTGCTTATGGGACCACACGAGAGGAACAGTGACTGTTGATGAGGAGTGTGGCCAGAATATTTATGTGTTTCCTTCCACAGTCAAAGATAGTGTACCATTTCAGGAGATATAAATTCCACTGGGGCATTATTTATGTGTTTTGTACCCAAGTATTTTACTAGAAATTCCTGAACTTTCATTGTCACTTCCATCATGGAAATGACATATGATCTGTTTTATATAAAGCTAATTAATCTAATTTTTCAGAGGGTCTTTGTGGTTACAGTCTATAACTAAAATTGGCTTCAGCATAGGAGTTATTTGACTTTTGCACAAAAGGTCAGGTAAAACTAATCTCTAGCATTTATGTGTGTGTGTGTGTGTGTGTGTGTGTGTGTGTGTGTGTGTGTGTGTGTGTGTGTGTGTGTGTGTGTGTGTGTGTGTGTGTGTGTGTGTGTGTGTGTGTGTGTGTGTGTGTGTGTGTGTGTGTGTGTGTGTGTGTGTGTGTATACATACACACACACACACACACACACACATATATATATATATATATATATATATATAGATAGATATATATATATATATATATATATATATATATATATATATATATATATATATATAAATAGATAGATATAAATATACTCATATATATGTATATACATATACGCTATGTTCTTATTATGTCAGAAGTAAAAATCCTGTGTATTTCTCCACAAAAATATATATTTTTCGCTGGTAATATACCACAATATAGTGCATTATTTTCAAGAGGCTAAAGTTGCGGATGTCAAATTCGGACGTATGCTGCATTGAAAGCTGGAAGGTATGAACTGCAGCTTTAGGTGTGTTGTATAGCTAAGTACCTTGTTATTATTAGCTGAAAGTTTTGTAATGATATGCCAAAGTGTGACAATGATGTAGGCCTTCAAAGACAGCATTCTATGGCTTTTTCCCATTTGCCTTTACTGCCAGTATATTTTGCATTATGTTCATCTTCTACTGTGGGTTCTGAGGTGAACCTCTGCTCAGTATGCTGATTACAATAATGGCCTAGAGGATTTTTTTATTGAGTTGTCATTACATCACAAGTAAAAAAATATCTTACTTTTTTCTTCTGAATACAGGTGTCTTTTTGTGTGTGTGTGTTTGTTTTTTCCGCTGGTCTTATGACCTGCCACATACCAGTTTAGTGTTATATGCAGTCAACATCAGAATAAACTGTGAATGTGTCTTTACAGCTGGAATGACTAGCTAAGTTTACCTGGTATCTGAGGGTCATTACATATCCTGAGAAATACATTGTAATACTTTGTACAGTTATAGAGAAACAATCCTTTGTTGCTAGGTACCACTAGCAGTCTTATGTAGCTATATGGATGCACTAGGCTTGCAATTTGCTTTATATAAAAAATGTATATTTTGCATCTTTTTTCTAGATGATGAACTCAATATATATATATGGTTCCCAATCAGAAGCCTGAAACACTATAAGCTTGAAAATCAAAATCCTGAAACCAAAAGCCTGAAAACTCAAAATCCTGAAAACCCAAAATCCTGAAACTCAAAATCCTGAAAACACAAAATAGACATATTGACGTCATTGTGGCTTTGCTATTGTTAGCCCTGTGGTGTTAGGTCATGCGTTGGGTTCAGGTAAGTGTGCGGTTGGTTTTATGTTAGGGTTAGGGGCGGTTTAAGTGAGTTAGGGTTAGGGCGCAGCCGCGCAGGTTAGGCATGTATGCAATAGTGACAAAAATTAGGGTTAGGGGCGGTTTAAGTTTGTTAGGGTTAGGGCGCGGGTCAGGTGAGTGTGCGATAGTGACGGACCTTAGGGTTAGGGTTAGGGTCAAGGTCAGTCGGTAGATATTAGTGTCGTTGTATTGGCATATTAGCATTATTTGTGTTTTCAGGATTTTGAGTTTTAGGATTTTGGGTTTTCAGGATTTTGAGTTTTCAGGCTTTTGGTTTCAGGATTTTGATTTTCAAGCTTATATATGAAACATGTTGATGGTGTGTTAACCTGAATTGACAACCACAAATAATTATAATTTCTAGGTAAAAGTAATACTTTCTATATTTTTTTTCATGTTTTAACAAAGTACACATATTTTACATACTCTGAGTGACATACTGATATCTGAAATTATTTTGGCTATTTTTCATAAAAGCTGCTGAGCTCCAGCAAACAAAATGAAAGTGGAATTATCAAAGTAGCTTTGTCTAGAAAACTTAAGAATATCTTGAAACAGTGGAAAGAAACAGGCAGAGAGAGAGAAAAAATAGATTCTTAAGTGCAGTTATGGTGCAATTCGAGCAAGAATGATTTTTGAAATTGAACAACACTTTTACAAAAAAGTCAACTGAAAACAAACAATTAATTGTTTCAGTTCTCTTCAGACTAAAATAAAGAAAAGCTACTGAGATAATGCTGTTTCTATGATACTAAACAGTTGCTTTTTCAATAAAATTCAAGATGCATTTTCCTTTGTCTTCCTTGAGGGTAAGAGCACACATGCAGGTCCATTGGTGTTTATTGATGCATATTCTGTAACATTCAATAAAAGTTTAATGAAAAATGCTGAACCATTTTAGAGATATAGGCTTTCAAATCAATCAAATAACTAAAATAGCAGAAAACAGACAATATTCTGAAAAATGCTCAGCATTCAAGGAAATAAATATATCATTAGTGGTCACTGCTATATATATATATATTACTATTATGGCATCTTATTTTCAGTCATGAGTTTTCCTTTGATTCAACTGGAGTTTTTCAGAAAAGGAGGATTATTTTTCAATTTTTTAAAAATTAAGATATTTTTGTAGGTTTTCTTTTTTCTGTGTTCTGAGTTCCAATGCTTATTTGACAATGTTTGGGCAACTTCAGCACTTACAATCAATGCATTTTCTCTGATAGTACTGTGGTACTGACATAGTCGTCATTTATTTCACTTAATATAAAACACATAACTTTTTTCTTCTGTTGCTTCTTTTCTGTGCTAGTTGCCACTCTATGCATTAGTTCATGTTTGTCTGGCTTCATGGTGGCTGCTCTTTGTATTCATTACTTCTTTTTTCCACACATACCCCCATGATGCTTTGCAATTGAGATATTTTCTGAATGACGTGCATTGTCTACATTAAATTATTTTTAATGTATTTCTTTATTGACAGTGTTTAGTACATTTGATGCAATTCTCTGGATGTTTAGTTCACTGTGTCATGTTAGGTTTTCATATCATCGTAGTCCACTATATTGGCAGAGATGGTTCCACTACATTAGAATACATCCATGTTGAATGTAGTTTCAGCCCAAGAAAACAAACAATTTGAAGAAGTTCCAACTAACTCAAAAAAAAAAGCATTTTTACATGGCGGCAAGGACCAGTACACCTTGCCTGTGAGTGATTTGCTTGCCACAGTTTTCTTATTTACATATGCTAAGTCCAGGATCGCTCAACCTTAGAGAAGATTGAAAAGCTCCAAATCACTGAATTTCTGCTGACCCACTAATACAAACTGCATTGGTTCATAGGTTCATAGGTAGCTACTAGGCTATTGGCCCTAGGGCCTATATAAGCCTAGCCAAAAAGGTACCTTGGCTTTCGCCACCCAAGAAAATTATTTACCTGTGCCCCTGTCAAACAGAGCAAGAGACGTGATCCCTGGGGTGAATTTCCTATTTCCCATCCAATCATCAAGATTTTTCTTGAAGAGTGCTAATGAGGAGCTTTGTTTGATATAGATAGGTAGTTTGTTCCAGAGTATGGGAAGTCTCTGGGACAGGAATTTATCCCTCCAGCATGTTCTGTTTATTGTGGTGACAAGGTTTAGGTCCCTATAGCATGTAGCTCGAAGGGATTGGGATTTCATTAAGTGGAGCATGTCCAACAGCTCTGGGTTTGACATAGCTTTGTATGTTGGCAGTGATTTTTACCTGAAAACAGTGATTGATGATTTGTAGGTCAGGAAAGTATACCTGATGAGCTTAAACCTTGTCCAGTTTACTGCTGAACGAAGCAAGGGAAGGTGTTTAAGATTACAACATCATGTTGTTAAGTTTTGCAGTGTTACAACATAACAGACTAATTTTACTGACATCTAGTGTTTCAGCAGGATTTATGCAGTGACACAATCCCTGTATGCTGCCAAGTTTTCAACATTTGACCTCCTGAATTTATTCTTTCTGCATTTCATCTTTTGGCATTCGAGATTTACCATTACTCTTTTTCAAGTACACTGCACTGAATAAAATGCTTATTAGCTAAGTTTATGTTCTTTATGTGCTCTGTATATTAGTTATACTCATATTATACTGATTGGCTTAAATGGTTGCCAGTAACTGTATTTGCCTTATAGCACAAAGCACAGCTTAAAAAGGATAATTTTTAGATTGTTTTGTTCATTGATATTTTTAGTCATATGCACGCATGAAACAATTTGAATAACAAGCATCTTGTGCTGTCAAAGTCCTTGAAGGATGCATTTGACAATTTGTATCACGGGAATGCTACTTATCCATGCTAACCTTATCACCTCTATGTTGTACCCTCAAAATAAATGACAGTTTTAATTATGAGTCCATTGTACTGTATGATATCCTTGCTCTTACTCCAACAACTCAAATAGGCTTTCTAACTCATAATCAGAGTGGGAAATGATAAAGGCTTGGCTCATAAACACTGTTACTATGGTTATAATTTTTGGACCATACACAGTGACAAGTCTGTATACTTTGGAACTTTCTATTCTGAATGTTAATATGTCAAAACATCAACATGTGAATGGTAACCTATAAATTGTTAACACCTCTACATTAATGTGGTATATCACAACAGCAGTCAGATTTCAACTTCTGGCTGAAAATCCCAAGTAATCTGTGTTTAATTATATGTTCTACATGAATTTCAACCAATAGTTTTGCATCTCTTACCTTTCTGAAGCAAAAATGATTTAACATAGGAGTTGATATTTTGCAATGAAGATTCTATAAGTAAGTAGTCTAGATTATTAACTGGTTGAGCTTTTCCTGTTCCAGTACATAGTCACAAACACTGTTGCTTACCTGCACTGCTCACTTGTCTTGTACAGAAGTGACTGTAGGACTGGCTGGAGGAGAACTAATGACAACTTGCAGCCAGAAACATTACATATCCATTTTTATTTGTTCTGTGCCCTGATCTCTGTTTCATAGCAAGGTTTTGATATTGCCACTAGTTCAAATTTGACATGTAAGGGATGAAAATGTGCTACTGTTTCATTATCTACTTTCTCAGGTCAGAATCCCTTTTTAATGGAGGCTTGTATAGATCAGAACGTTTTTATAGAGGACTCTGGTTCCATTTATTTTTCCATAAGATGGACATGCAAGTGGCAGCCCTGGAAGGTTGATTTTTATTCCATATCATTTGTATATACACACACACACACACACACACACACACACACACACACACACACACACACACACACACACACACACACACACACACACACACACACACACACACACACATAGATGCTTGCACATGCACACATGTATACACACCCACATCCTCCAACACACACATACACACACACACACACACACACACACACACACACACACACACACACACACACACAGGTCTATATTATATCATCGAACGCTTAAAAAGCAAATACTGATTGATCTAACTAATTTAAGCGAAAGCTTACATTCTCGAACTGTCAGATCAGCGATGTTTTTCCCAGGGAAAAAAATCGCTGATCCAAAACACATACACACAACACAAGCACACCAAACAAACAGAAATCCACACACATATACCTAAAATCGGACACCTAACCCTACACTAAGATATGCACACACCACTAACTACCCACTTACCTTAACCCAAACCCTAACCCTAAGGTCCATCACTATCGCACACTCACCTCACCCGCTCCCTAACCCTAACTCACTTAAATCCACCCTAACCCTCATGTCCACTCAATCACACACACACCTAACCCGAGCCCTAACCCTAACTCACCTAAATCATCCTAACACTCACATCCACACAATCGCACACTTACCTGAATCCAACCGGTAACTTTCCACCATAACACTGAAAATACCGATGCAACAGAAATGGACAACCAAATTCTTTCCCTGGGAAAAAATTCGAGTTTCTGCTGCTTCGATATTTTGCAGTTTCTCGAAAATAAGTTCGATCAATCAGTGTTCGCTTTTTTAAGCGTTCGAGGATATAATATAGACCCACACACACACACACACACACACACACACAGTCAGATAGATGCATGCATGCTCATGCACACATGTATACACACCCACACTCACACAAGCATGCAGGCATGCACATGCACACACACGCATGCACCCGCATGGAAACACACATGTGCATGCACGTGCGTGTGTGTGTGTGTGTGTGTGTGTGTGTGTGTGTGTGTGTGTGTGTGTGGGGCCACATTTATAGAATCACTGTCAGCAGAATAATGTACTGGAATATTATATCCACATCAGGACCTTGGGTAGCTCATAACATTGTAAAGTTATTTATTTTCTTTCATCACAGACATTATTAAACTGAGGAGATGTTGAACCTGCCTTGTTATTTCATATATCAGATTGACCAATAAGTCTTTTGGTGTTGCCTGCATTATTTGTACATCTATGTGCTCATGGTTATGAACAGGACATCGATGATGTTTTTTTCAGCAGTAATGTCATTGTAATGAGAGGCTACATTAATGCATACCATTTCGTAGTCAGGCGATGTCACCCTCAACATGACAACAGAATATAACAGACTAAACACGGCACACAGAACTGATAGACTAAATATGACACACAACTGACAGACTAAAGACGGCACACAGTACTGACAGACTAAACATTAACACAGAACTGAAGGACAAGCTTATTTTCTTCACCAGTATCTTTTCATTCTCCAGGCACAGGTTATCATTTTATCATTAATGTAGGAAGCAGTATCATTTGCAAATACAGTTTTCCTTTCTTTAAAGTTGCATTGTATATGTTTATTTTTATGTTGGTGCTTGACTCCCATAACATCTTTATGTTCACTGAGACAGCAGTGTATTCAGAATTTTCTATCCCTAAAACTCTAGTGAAAATGGATTTGACTAAAGGAATTCTTAGTTATCAATACTATAATTTATATGGCAGTTTGCATAAAAACAATTCCAGGGAGATGTTGTGCACTTATAAAGGATAAGTCATGCAGATATAAATTTGCACTAAATGCAAACAGTATGTTTTGTTTCAAATATTGTCTCACATTGCACTGTTTGATGAGAGGGTGTTAAAAAGATTTAGTGATACTTATAAAACTTTGCAATCAGAGATAGATGTGATATGCATTGCTACAAATGTCTGCTATAATGGGGGCTTCATTCAGTGCCAAACATGTTAAGTTTTGCACCAATAAAAAGTATATGCCACTCCACAAACACACACACACACACACACACACACACACACACACACACACACACACACGCACATACACACACTAATGCTACCCTTAAAAAATACACCTGGTGACAGCCATTCCAAGCCATGCTATTAATAACTATATTGCACAAGAAAATGTTTTGCAAAACAATGATTATGCAAAATTTTTATATAAGTAATCAATCTCAGAAAGAGGCATAGAAAAGTACATTTAGTATGGATATCAAACTCTACCATATACAAATAATATGTAAACATTTTATCTGTAAACCAAGTATTATGGTAAAATATAAAAAAAATGAGTAATACAATCATTACTCCCATTTGCAACCTAGGTAACATAAATCCATTAAACACAACACATTT
The DNA here is from genome assembly GCF_019279795.1 of Protopterus annectens. Classification (NCBI taxonomy): domain Eukaryota; kingdom Metazoa; phylum Chordata; order Ceratodontiformes; family Protopteridae; genus Protopterus; species Protopterus annectens. Next base: position 1,614,335,106 of record NC_056726.1, on the reverse strand, counting down.
GTTGTGTTTCTTGAATTTTGGATTTGGACTGGTGAATTTGGTGTATATTTAACATAATTCCATTAGTCTGCTGAATATTAAGCACTATCATTCATTCATACATGTACAGACACTAAGACTTAAATGTATGTATAAGACTTCATTATACAAATTCAAAATGATCCATGTTCAACTACTGACACAGTCACAAGAGGGATTGGATTGTAGGGTGAATGGAAGTGAGTTGCTGTCCCTGGCTTGCACATCCTGGGGGAAAAGAGGCTGCTAGGGCTTGCTGGAATAGTGGTATTAAAGGCTCAGAGAACTCTGGTCTGCAATCAGCATACTGCTTGGTGAGGAAATTGTTCATAACTGGAAGTGACCATATACCAGGCAGAGGCAATGATTGTAAAGCTTGTAAGGGTACAGTGGGATGTGGGGGTACTATGGCACACTCCCTGGCAAAAGTAAGATGTTGTGCCAGCATCTCTGATCTCCACATGCTCCCTAGATGTGGGGTTGAGTTGATCTCAGGGGGAGGCTAAGGTGGGTCTGGTAGACCCAGTGAATAAGGCGAGTTACTGCCAACTGATGATCAGCTGTAGGGAGGGGGACAAAGAAAAGGATATTCAAAAAGTAAAGCAAAATAATGCAAATATGATTAAAACAGTTACAGGTGTCTACAATATGACACAGCTAAATTTGTTTTGAACATTAGTGATGAACATATTTTGAATGATGTACTCTTTCATTACAACTTCTATTTATTTATTTATTTATTTATTTTTTTAATTTATTTATGTTGTTTGATTTTGATTTTGAGTGATGTTTACGAAGCTGGAAATTGATGGTGTAATGATGAATGTTGTTAGTGTATATGCTCCACAAGTTGGATGTACGATGGATGAGAAAGAAACATTTTTGAGAGAGTTGGATGAAGTGGTGATGACTGTACCCAAGGGTAAGAGACTGGTGATTGGAGCAGCTTTAAATGGGCATGTTGGTGAAGGGAACAGAGGGGATGAGGAAGTGATGGGTAGGTATGGTGTTAAGAAAAGGAATGCATAAGGTCAGATGGTAGTGGATTTTGCGAAAAGGATGGACATGGCTGTGTTGAATATGTATTTTAACAAGAGGGAGGAACATAGGGTGACATACAAGAGTGTAGGAAGATGCACACATGTGGATTATATCTTATGTAGAAGGGCCAGTCTGAAGGAGATTGGAGACTGTAACATGGTGGCAGGGGAAAGTTTAGTTAGGCAGCATAGGATGGTGGTTTGTAGGATGACATTGGTAATCAAGAAGAGGAGATGAGTGTGAAGGCAGTACCAAGGATCAAATGGTGGAAATTGAAAAATGGTAATTGTGAGGTGATGTTCAGGGAAGAGTTAAGACAGGCACTGGGTGGCAGTGAAGAGTTACCGAATAGCTGGGTAACTACAGCAGGGCTAGTAAGAGAGATGGCTAGAAAGGTGCTTGGTGTGACATCTGGAAAGTGGAAGGAGGACAAGGAGACCTGGTGGTGGAATGAAGAAGTACAGGAGAGTATACAGAGAAAGAGGATGGCGAATAAGAAGTGGGATTGTCAGAGAGATGAAGAAAGTAGACAAGAGTATAAGGACATGAGGTGCATGGCAAAGAGAGATGTGGTGAAGGCTAAGGATAAGGCATATGATGAGTTGTATAAAAGGTTGGACACTAAAGAGGGAGAAAAAGACCTGTACCGATTGGGTAGACAGAGGGAGCGAGCTAGTAAAGATGTGCAGCAGGTAAGGGTGATAAAGGATAATGAGGGAAACATACTCACAAGTGAGGAGAGTGTGTTGAGCAGATGGAAAGAGTACTTTGAGGGGCTGATGAATGAAGAGAATGAGAGTTAGAGAAGGTTGGATGATGTGCGGATAGTGAATCATGAAGTGCAGTGGATTAGCAAGGAGGAAGTAAGGTCAGCTATGAAGAGGATGAAGAACGGAAAGGCTGTTGGTCCAGATGACATACCTGTGGAAGCATGGAGGTGTTTAGGTGAAATGGCAGTGGAATTTTTAACTAGATTGTTTAATGAAATCTTGGAAAGTGAGAGGATGCCTGAGGAATGGAGAAAAAGTGTTTTGGTACCGATTTTTAAGAATAAGGGTGATGTGCAGAGCTGTAGTAACTACAGAGGGATTAAAGTGATCAGTCACAGCATGAAGTTATGGGAAAGAGTAATGGAAGCTAGGTTAAGAAGGGAGGTGATGATTAGTGATCAGCAGTATGGTTTTATGCCAGGGATGAGCACTACAGATGCAATATTTGCTTTGAGAGTGTTGATAGAGAAGTACAGAGAAGGTCAGAAGGAGTTGCATTGTGTCTTTATGGACTTAAAGAAAGCATATTACAGGGTGCCTAGAGAGGAGTTGTGGTATTGTATGAGGAAGTTGGGAGTGTCAGAGAAGATATGTAAGAGTGGTACAGGATATGTACGAAGGTAGTGTGACAGCGGTAAGGTCTGTGGTGGGAGTGATGGGTGCGTTTAAGGTGGAGGTGGGATTACATCAAGGATCAGCTCTGTGCCCTTTCTTATTTGTAATAGTGATGGACAGATTAACAGATGAGATCAGACAGGAGTCCCCATGGACTATGATGTTTGCAGATGACATTGTGATCTATAGTGAGAGTAGGGAACAGGTGGAGGAGATCCTGGAGAGGTGGAGATATGCTCTAGAGAGAAGAGGAATGAAGGTCAGCAGGACTAAGACAGAATATATGTGTGTGAATGAGAGGGAGAATAGAGGAATGGTGAGGATGCAGGGAGTAGAGGCAGTGAAGGTAGATGAGTTTAAATACTTGAGATCAACAGTTCAGAGTAATGTTGAGTGTGGAAGAGAGGTGAAGAAGAGAGTACAGGCAGGGTGGAGTGGGTGGAGAAGGGTGTCAGGAGTGATTTGTGACAGACGAGTACCAGTGAAAGGGAAAGTCTACAAGAGGGTAGTGAGACCAGCTATGTTATATGGGTTGGAGACAGTGACATTGACAAAAAGGCAGGAGTCAGAGCTTGATGTGGCAGAGTTAAAGATGTTAAGATTTGCACTGGGTGTGACGAGGGTGGACAGGATTAGGAATAAGTATATTAGAGGGTCAGCCCGGGTTGGAAGGTTTGGAGACAAAGCCAGAGAGGCAAGATTACATTGGTTTGGACATCTGCTGAGGAGGGCTGCAGAATATATTGGGAAAAGGGTGCTAAGGATGAAGCTACCAGGTAACAGCAAAAGAAGAAGGCCTAAGATAAGGTTTATGGATGTGGTGAGGTGAGAGAGGACATGCAGGTGGTTGGTGTGACAGAGCAAGATGCAGAGGACAGGAAGAAATGGAAACAGTTGATCTGCGACCCCTGACGGGAGCAGCCGAAAGAAGAAGAAGAAGATTTATTTATTTATTTTTTTTATTTATTCATTTTGTTTGATTTTGGATTTTCTAACAGGGCTATAGCACTGATCCCATGCCCATGGCCTATTTCAGTCTCATCCCAGGATAAACACAATAGATACATGATATTATATACACAGAGTGAATGATAAAATGCAGTATATGCATATACATATACATGTAGTATATTAAAATTGAATATCATTGTTGCCTTGAGGGTATAAAAGCAATAGATAATTTATATTATATACAGAGAAACTAACAAAATACAATATATACATGCATTATAGAGAGAGTGAAGCTGAGAGTTGGAATGCTGAAAGAATCTCAATCAAAAACAGTTTGCAAAGGTATGTAGAGGGAAGAAGTATATGAAGAGGTTAAATTATGTGATCAGACAGATAGCAGTTACATTTTACTAGAGTCTTGAAATGTTAGAATACAAAGTCTTTAGCTCCTTGTTTTCACATATAAAAGAAAAAAACTTAGATGGAGTGTTGTACTGAGACATTGTGAAGTCAATAGGAATTTTATTTTTAAGACGTAAATAGGTAAAACACATACATCTAAAAGCAGTTGCTGGCAGGGAAGATTTCATTAATGTTTAATGATACCCACCCCTCTTAACTTTGTACTAAGAAACAAAGTCTGTGTAGTGTACCGCCAAACTGTCAACATCTGTAAGTTATATTAATCACATCTCTGAATAAGGCTAATAAAAAGTAGTTGGTAGAAGGTCACTTAATATATTCTGTTTATGGAGGGGTTGTGGGGGGGTGGGGTGTAACCCACTCAACTCATCAGGAGGGAGGGTATGGGAGCTGGTGGCCCCAAGTGACAATGGAACAAATGAAAGACACTATATACAGATTGTCTGACATGACTACAGATGAGTGTTAGTGCTATATCATTGTTGACATGTTCCATAACCTTCTTAAGTTATGTGCTGCACTGTTGGGAACAGACATGAAATAGCTTTGGCAAGATTTTTCTGGACTTCCTGATCATAGAGTCTACCATGAAAATGTGCACACCAGTTCCAACACACACACACATACACACACACACACACACACACACACACACACACACACACACACACACACACAAACACACACACACACACAAAATTACTCTAGAGAAAATTATGCAGAGGTACAATTTCATCATAAATTTTAAAATTCACCCATCTGTTTGACAGATGCACACTCTGCTATTAAGCGCTTCCTTAGGACTGCAGTGTTCGAACCTTATAAATTACATTGCACATATAAAAATTTTACATTGAAAGTTGCATGAATGAGTCTAAAAGAGAGTCATTTCATAACATATTCTGTCATAAATGCAAGTTCATTACAATGTATACCACTATTTCTATTTCTTTATATTATATTACTGGTCATGCCGTAATCCCCCAGCCCTGCGCATGAGCTTTCCTCATAAGAAACTTTTAGATGAAATTCAAAAGTTAATTTCTTTCTCTTGGCAATACATTTTGATGTGGATATATTGTATCTTCATATTCATCTGTATAAATACCAGTGGGTTTTAAAAGCAAAACTTGAACTAATAAGCGATAGGCTTCAAAACATCTGTAACTGCTTCACAAATGTTTTCTTACAGGATTGAAAATGTTTCAGATGATTGAATGTTTCTGTGGGAATGGCAGTGTTTAAAAATAATATGTAAACAGTAAATGAGCATCATGTCTGGCATGTTTTGTAAAATAAAAGTTTTTTCCTTGTTTCTCTTTCTGGCTTCTGTGTCTTCAAATCTACAGGAGAAGAGCACAATATGGCTCCTGGCTAAACATTGCTACATCTCTTTCCAACTGTCCATGGTCTGTAATGTCCTTCTGGTTTTCTTGCATAATGTATGTTTCTGGCTTTCATCAAAAGACCCAAGAGTTTAATCACAACTAGAAATTCTTATGAAACAATTTGATGTCTAGTAGTAATATGCATATTCGATTGTGGCTATTAATCTAATGCAAGTTCTTAACATTATAATCGTACTTAGTAAAACTGAAATATAGCTCTGTGAATATAATGATATATAGTATTTACCTCTCTATGTTCTTTTCCTTACATACTATTTTTGTGATATTTAATAATTGCTGTTTTTTGTTGCATTGCATTGTATTGTATTGTATGGCATCTTATTATTAACGGTGGAGTTTTTTTTCTGTGCACATCCACTGAATTGGGGTCTCTTATGGCCCAGTCTGACTTTCCTGGTAAATAAATGCTGATAGGCAGCTATATAGATAGACAAATAGAATGAGACAGATAGATTAGATAGAGAATATATAGATAGATAGATAGATAGATAGATAGATAGATAGATAGATAGATAGATAGATAGATAGATAGATAGATAGATAGATAGATAGATAGAGATGATTTTGATGAAGTTTGATGGTATACAACACTATATTTTTCATTAAAAATAAATACCACAGATAATAACAACATTCAGATGATATTTAGATAAATTTTGTTTGGTTCCTAAGACAAAATTTATGTTGGTGTTTTTTGCCTTCAAGACCTAATTTACTTTATATATTGTTTGCTGCAATGCAGATATATGGTATTATTACTTAACCTACCATTCCACTGGACAGTGAACTGCAAACATTAACGAAGATCAGAGTACCGCCTGTCTCCTTACACCTTCAGGGAAGGTGACTCAGGTAGTAAATAAATGCTAATGATGCTGGCCTTTGCCTGCAATTATCCTTAATTTGACTTCTGATGCTGACACCAGACTGTCACTGCTGACGCTGTCTCATTAGTAGGCATCTGTTTCACCTGCCAACAGATATTTAATGGCTTCCTGGGTGATGTGCATACATGACTGCAAGAAAAGATAAACATCCTGTTTTGCATATCTATGTGGATTGTCCTTTTAAGGACATATTTAAACCAGAAGGACATGATGTGCCAATGTGAACTATTGATAGCATGTGCAATTAAAGAAAGGGTGTCCTTAACACAGTAAGCATCTTTTGGTTATTGAAAGTGTTATTATATAAAATATTTTGCCATACATTATAATCCATAGCATCAGCAAACATCAATGAATCTGACTCCTCTGTTCTGTCTTCTTAATTGCATGTCTGCAAATTTTCAGTTAACATCAAAAGGTATTGTTGCATTGAAGCTCAATAATATTGGATATGTTTTCCCAGTAGCTGCAAACATTCTCTGTCATACACTGTTACTTTCTCATAATCCAAAATTCTTCATCAATAAGTCCAATATATATATTTTTTTATGTGAACAATGGTGAATGCAAATGGAAAGTGTTTTTTATGCCATAGCTTATAAGTCAGGCTTTCATGATTTCCAAGCAAAATATTTACTGAATCTCCAACTTCCCTCAGTAAACACAAAACTTCTGGAGACCATAAGAATTAAAAGACTACTATTATTATGTAAAAACAAAAATTCTGTAATAATGATGTTTTCAGGTCCAGTTTGGATCTTTAATAAGTTTTATTTTGGTAGGTTTAACAATGGTGCTGGCAGAGCAAGCCAGTTTAAGAAATACCAAGAGCCTTTCACTTATGCCCCCGAGAGAAAGAGATTACACTTTTGTGGCTGGGACATCTTTATAGTGAATCCACATGGGATTAGGCACTGGATGTGAATAAACCAGCTAAAGGGCAACACCAAAATAAACATTTATACTACATAACAGAGTGGAGCACGAGTTAGATTTTCTCATACAGAGAGCCTTGACAGATTAGCAAATCACATACTACCCTGAAACAGGACTATACAGCATGAGCAAACACAGGAGACCATCTGTCGCCAATGTCATGCATGGTATTTAGTGGATTTGGTGGACATCCCGGTGACACCAAGCAGATGGACTGTCAGTGACACAGGATTGAGACCAGACCTCATCAGCAGTGGATTGTCTGCCAGAGTAGAGCTAACATATAAAGCTTTTCTGTCTGGAACAGCAAGAACTTGGACTGGTAACTACAAGACCTTCATAACATACTGATATCTCCTCTAATTCTTAGGTAGTTCAGTTATATTGGTAAATGTGTGTTCAGGTATGCTGCTTGGAAAGGAGAATCATTCATGCTGTTCCTCTAATGAACAGCCAACAAATGATGTCTTAGCACTATTGTCTTGGGCTTCCTGCCTTCTGTCGCCCTCCCAACCTTGATTTTGCAAGATGTCAGATTCTGCCTTATATTTTTGCCCAGTCCCTCTTAAAATATTTGATTTTCTGGTCAATTGTCAGATATTTCCAATGGTCAATAATGCCAGTCATTACAGTTTCATGCTTGTTATTGCTAAAAAAATGGATGTTGATGCAAAACTTGTTATTTTATTACCATTTTAAGTGAAATATGGTAATATTTAAAATAGTCTCTGATTATGCGGCCCCTCCATATTTTTTTTTTCACTCTGTCAAGAATTCTTGTACAAAGAAGTTGAGAGGTATGTCTGAGAGCACACTTCAGTGATGTCTCATAAGTCATTTCAGGTTACACTGACCTTCATCCATCACATGTCTATAACAGCCACGAAAAGCCCATTGCCTAAAGTTGCAATTCCCTGCTTGAATCCAGAAAGGATGTGTACAGTAGAGGCAGTGTATGTCATTAGTGGCTTTGAAACAGGAAACTTTGCTAAGTGCCCATGCAGGTGGTAAAGGTGGATTACATGCAGATAGCAAGGACAAGAAACCTCTGTTTTGTGAGTAACAGCAATGATGAAAAAGAAGTTTATTAATATATAAATTAGGGCTAAATAAGCCCACATCTTCAACTCCTGGAGTACAGAAAATACAATGATAGCGCAATAAGCAAGATCCCAATTAAGTTCACAGCTCAGTGCTTGGCTAGCTCCCAATCTGGGCCATTTTAAGTCTAGCCAATTTCCCTTGGTGAGAATCAACTCCTCTACTTTCTATTTCTGATGTAAATAACTTAACCACCATGCCAATCCCCAACCCCACCAATTAAAAAAAAGAGTTTTAACCTGGCCCAGCTGCAGCTCCCAAAGTAACAAACTGCAGACAGACTGCAAGGAGATACACACATGTAAAAGAAAGCCTGAGAATTCAGAAATATGGCAAAAATTGTGCATATTTCTTTAAAAGAATTTTGGGAGGTAGTGAGGATAGCTACATACAAGTGTATCCATTGTGTTATTTCTATATCTAAACTTCACAGACCCTGCACTGACTAAGATATCACTAAAGTAATTTTTTTGGCAAAAAGGGCAACATGACTGACTTCAATAATTGACTTAGTTACTAGTGTGATTCTGAGGGGCCAAAGAGTGCGACAGTGTGAAATGAGTTGGTTGAAAGTTGCTATTGATGGCCTGCACCCATGTCATCAGGGCTTTTTCATACTGACTGAGACTTT